>NW_022994203.1:0-86073 GCF_012275295.1 Melopsittacus undulatus
CACCACCCCCTGTCAGGTCTTCTCCGGCCCATTCTGGCTGGCTTCTTGCACTGCTCTCACACCACCACAGCACTGCTCTGACAGATTTATCAAAAGAAAATAGAACCTAAACTAAGCTAGATTAAAATTAACTAAGCTAAGCTAGCCTAACCTGAAATAAAGAACTTTGTTTAAATAAATAACTTTCGTTTCCTTTTATTTATTCATTATTTTATTGGGGTCTTTATGTTATTTTATTTGTATTTAGAAATGCATTGATTTTACTCTTTTATTATTTTCCTTAATTTTACACCTAAATAGTTAAAATACTCTTTCCACCTGTATCCTTTCTGACTTGTGTCTTTGAAAGCGTTTTTGGTGCTGAAACCCCCCTGCCATTTCAGGTAAATAACGGTCTCATCATTATACAACTCGTTGGGAGTGCAGGGAATGGAATGGAATGGAATGGACTGGAATGGAATGGAATGGAACAGAAGAGCTCCGCTATGTTATGCATATAGTTCTGCATGACAAGCTCTGACGTAGGTCTGAGGGGTTGTCTGCAGTCCCAAGGGAGGCCAGTCCCCCCCAGGAGACCACTCAGGAAACAAGCCTATGGGAGAGCGACCAGCGGTCATTCTGCATTTCAAGGATTTGCCCAGATGTGCTGGGGGGATTTGTTGCCACTCTCAAAATCTCGGCCCTTCATACAGTACCTTTATGTGATACTTAGCTGAGGGTTTTAAAACTCTTCCACACAACTGAGTCAGTTACTTGTTTTTCCTGAGTGTTGCGGGGAAAAGCTGCTCAGTCCGTGCGCTTTAAACCGAATTGGGATCAAAGCGCTTCATTGAGCTACCAAGAACATGGAAGTAGACAGCAGTCAGTGAAGGGTTGCATTCAAGTTGTAATGCAAGAGGTAACCCCCCAAACTAGACACATGAATGATAACTAAACACAAACAAGTATCTGAACACCCTGTGTAAGAAACGCAGAAGAGATTTCTTAAATCCTTCTTTCCAAGAAAATACCTCACCATAAGCAGCACAGTAGCAAATGCCACTTGCTGTGTTGATAAGGAATGGTGAGGAACTCCTGTATGTTCTCTGTGCTTCTGCAGAGTTCACCCAGAGGGAACCAAAAGCCCTTTCTTTCACCTCTGGGATCACCACAGGCAAATGACCGTACACGGTATAAAATCCTTCAATGATACAGTCTGAAGACAGCGATTAATTTACAGGGACAGCCCGCAGCGGTGCCCAGTCTGTGGCCACCATGGGCAGGGAGAGCCCCCTGGGCCTAGGCCCGGCCTCAGGGACAGCAGCCCAAAGGCCTTTCTCCAAGGCATGCTGGCTGAAGGGGCAGCAGCAGAGCTGCAGTGAGCAGGGCTGGGGGGCGGGGCCCCGTCACCCCCGTCACCACCCCCCCCCCCCCCCCCCGTGTCATAGGGCCCCACCCGCCAACGCAGCATCACAATGCTCTGGGGCAGTATAAGGCAGCGTCCTCCCGTGTTCCACTGCCAGAGTGCCCGGCTTTGCCACCAGGACAGAGCTGGCAGCCTGCAGGCAGCCGAGAGGAATTTCCTTGAGGCACCAGTGGAATTACTTGGAGGGGCAGAGAAGGGAAGACTGCCTGAAGCTGCTGGGGCTCTTCTGCTGCAATTGCAGCTCCTGGAGGGGCCACACTCACAGCTTATGGGATGGATGGATGGATGGATGGATGGATGGATGGATGGATGGAAGTCCTGCTTCAGTCCTCGGGGGGCTTGCCGTCCTCATCAGATTCTGGGGAGATAGCGGCAGTAGCCATAGGAAACAGGATGCACAGATGGGCCAGTGGCCTCACCCGGTGCTTTGCAGCTCCCGCTGCCAGGCACGGGAGGGGTTCTTGTCCCTAGGGTTGATCAGGCCAGCAGCATTTTGCTCTTCTTGGAAGCCCCTGAGATGGCTCCAGGTGGAGGCAGAAAAGGCAGTGCCAGTGTCCCCTTGTCCCCTTAGAGGCATAAGCAGCCCGTGGACCAGGAGCCGGTCTTGCTCACATGCTCAGGGAGTAGCCGATCGCCAGCGCTGGGGTCAGGAAGGAATTTTCCCCCGGGGCAGATTGGCACTGGTCCCCGGGGGTTTTTTGCCTTCCTCTGAGCACTGAGCATGACCCCTTGGCAGGGCTCCTCTGGTCCTGGTGCTCTGGGTTATGGCCTGGTGCTCATGCTCCACGAAGGTGGCCCTCGTGTCCTGCAGCTGGGGGGGGAAGGGCTTTTTTCTCCCCAGGGTGGACTAGCAAGTGTCCCCGGGGTTTTTTGCCTTCCTCCGCAGCCGAGCACAGCCCCTTCATGGGGCTCCTTTGGGCTCCTGTAGCCCAAAGGCAGCGGCTCGTGCTCCACGCAGCTGGCCCTCGTGCCCCGCATCCGGGGGGGGGCAGCCTTCTGCACTCCCAGGGTGGCCCCACTGTGGCCCCGGGACTTGCTGCTGTCCTCTGTAGCACTGAGCACCACCCCCTGTCAGGTCTTCTCCGGCCCATTCTGGCTGGCTTCTTGCACTGCTCTCACACCACCACAGCACTGCTCTGACAGATTTATCAAAAGAAAATAGAACCTAAACTAAGCTAGATTAAAATTAACTAAGCTAAGCTAGCCTAACCTGAAATAAAGAACTTTGTTTAAATAAATAACTTTCGTTTCCTTTTATTTATTCATTATTTTATTGGGGTCTTTATGTTATTTTATTTGTATTTAGAAATGCATTGATTTTACTCTTTTATTATTTTCCTTAATTTTACACCTAAATAGTTAAAATACTCTTTCCACCTGTATCCTTTCTGACTTGTGTCTTTGAAAGCGTTTTTGGTGCTGAAACCCCCCTGCCATTTCAGGTAAATAACGGTCTCATCATTATACAACTCGTTGGGAGTGCAGGGAATGGAATGGAATGGAATTGAATGGAATGGAATGGAATGGAATGGAACAGAAGAGCTCCGCTATGTTATGCATATAGTTCTGCGTGACAAGCTCTGACGTAGGTCTGAGGGGCTGTCTGCAGTCCCAAGGGAGGCCAGTCCCCCCCAGGAGACCACTCAGGAAACAAGCCTATGGGAGAGCGACCAGCGGTCATTCTGCATTTCAAGGATTTGCCCAGATGTGCTGGGGGGATTTGTTGCCACTCTCAAAATCTCGGCCCTTCATACAGTACCTTTATGTGATACTTAGCTGAGGGTTTTAAAACTCTTCCACACAACTGAGTCAGTTACTTGTTTTTCCTGAGTGTTGCGGGGAAAAGCTGCTCAGTCCGTGCGCTTTAAACCGAATTGGGATCAAAGCGCTTCATTGAGCTACCAAGAACATGGAAGTAGACAGCAGTCAGTGAAGGGTTGCATTCAAGTTGTAATGCAAGAGGTAACCCCCCAAACTAGACACATGAATGATAACTAAACACAAACAAGTATCTGAACACCCTGTGTAAGAAACGCAGAAGAGATTTCTTAAATCCTTCTTTCCAAGAAAATACCTCACCATAAGCAGCACAGTAGCAAATGCCACTTGCTGTGTTGATAAGTGTTACAAAGATTTACTGCAAACCGGGTTTTGTCCCAATCGAGTTTATTTACGATTGATTAGAAATTTAAAAGAGACAATAAGTAAAACAGCGCTGGGTGCGCAGGGGAGTCTCCGCTCCACCAGCAACGCACAACCGGGATCTTTGGAGTACAGTCTCTTATACTTCTCAGATTTGGGTTTTAGCCAATCTTGTTGTCTTCTTTACCCGAATGTCGACGTGGCCCCTTTCCTTTGTTCTTTTCTTGTTTGCTGGGGTCTTTTTCCGGTGAAGACGTTGCTGAATTTACTTAGTAATGTATTGACAGAAAAATGCTTACAAGCTTAACATTTTGTTCTATATCTTATATGGTTATTTGCCTAGTGCCCAAGTTTGCAGTATCCTGTAACGAAATGTATCTCTTGATTATTTAACCCCCTTAGGCCAGTCAAACCGTTAAACGGAAGCCCCCTTTGAAACACAGAGCAATTGATTAGGGGAGATTATCCCCTTTGTTTCTCCTTATTGACAGGAGCACTTATGATAATCACGGTCACAAAGGAGGGCTGGTTTCACACAAAGTGCAAAGGCGACAAGGACGCCTAAATTCCTGACAGGAATCATCCCTGTATATTTCACATAAGGAATGGTGAGGAACTCCTGTATGTTCTCTGTGCTTCTGCAGAGTTCACGCAGAGGGAACCAAAAGCCCTTTCTTTCACCTCTGGGATCACCACAGGCAAATGACCGTACACGGTATAAAATCCTTCAATGATACAGTCTGAAGACAGCGATTAATTTACAGGGACAGCCCGCAGCGGTGCCCAGTCTGTGGCCGCCATGGGCAGGGAGAGCCCCCTGGGCCTAGGCCCGGCCTCAGGGACAGCAGCCCAAAGGCCTTTCTCCAAGGCATGCTGACTGAAGGGGCAGCAGCAGAGCTGCAGTGAGCAGGGCTGGGGGGCGGGGCCCCGTCACCCCCGTCACCCCCCCCCCCCCCCCCCCCGTGTCATAGGGCCCCACCCGCCAACGCAGCATCACAATGCTCTGGGGCAGTATAAGGCAGCGTCCTCCCGTGTTCCACTGCCAGAGTGCCCGGCTTTGCCACCAGGACAGAGCTGGCAGCCTGCAGGCAGCCGAGAGGAATTTCCTTGAGGCACCAGTGGAATTACTTGGAGGGGCAGAGAAGGGAAGACTGCCTGAAGCTGCTGGGGCTCTTCTGCTGCAATTGCAGCTCCTGGAGGGGCCACACTCACAGCTTATGGGATGGATGGATGGATGGATGGATGGATGGATGGATGGATGGAAGTCCTGCTTCAGTCCTCGGGGGGCTTGCCGTCCTCATCAGATTCTGGGGAGATAGCGGCAGTAGCCATAGGAAACAGGATGCACAGATGGGCCAGTGGCCTCACCCGGTGCTTTGCAGCTCCCGCTGCCAGGCACGGGAAGGGTTCTTGTCCCTAGGGTTGATCAGGCCAGCAGCATTTTGCTCTTCTTGGAAGCCCCTGAGATGGCTCCAGGTGGAGGCAGAAAAGGCAGTGCCAGTGTCCCCTTGTCCCCTTAGAGGCATAAGCAGCCCGTGGACCAGGAGCCGGTCTTGCTCACATGCTCAGGGAGTAGCCGATCGCCAGCGCTGGGGTCAGGAAGGAATTTTCCCCCGGGGCAGATTGGCACTGGTCCCCGGGGGTTTTTTGCCTTCCTCTGAGCACTGAGCATGACCCCTGGGCAGGGCTCCTCTGGTCCTGGTGCTCTGGGTTATGGCCTGGTGCTCATGCTCCACGAAGGTGGCCCTCGTGTCCTGCAGCTGGGGGGGGAAGGGCTTTTTTCTCCCCAGGGTGGACTAGCAAGTGTCCCCGGGGTTTTTTGCCTTCCTCCGCAGCCGAGCACAGCCCCTTCATGGGGCTGCCTTTGGGCTACAGGAGCCCAAAGGCAGCGGCTCGTGCTCCACGCAGCTGGCCCTCGTGCCCCGCATCCGGGGGGAGGCAGCCTTCTGCACTCCCAGGGTGGCCCCACTGTGGCCCCGGGACTTGCTGCTGTCCTCTGTAGCACTGAGCACCACCCCCTGTCAGGTCTTCTCCGGCCCATTCTGGCTGGCTTCTTGCACTGCTCTCACACCACCACAGCACTGCTCTGACAGATTTATCAAAAGAAAATAGAACCTAAACTAAGCTAGATTAAAATTAACTAAGCTAAGCTAGCCTAACCTGAAATAAAGAACTTTGTTTAAATAAATAACTTTCGTTTCCTTTTATTTATTCATTATTTTATTGGGGTCTTTATGTTATTTTATTTGTATTTAGAAATGCATTGATTTTACTCTTTTATTATTTTCCTGAATTTTACACCTAAATAGTTAAAATACTCTTTCCACCTGTATCCTTTCTGACTTGTGTCTTTGAAAGCGTTTTTGGTGCTGAAACCCCCCTGCCATTTCAGGTAAATAACGGTCTCATCATTATACAACTCGTTGGGAGTGCAGGGAATGGAATGGAATGGAATGGAATGGAATGGAATGGAATGGAATGGAACAGAAGAGCTCCGCTATGTTATGCATATAGTTCTGCGTGACAAGCTCTGACGTAGGTCTGAGGGGCTGTCTGCAGTCCCAAGGGAGGCCAGTCCCCCCCAGGAGACCACTCAGGAAACAAGCCTATGGGAGAGCGACCAGCGGTCATTCTGCATTTCAAGGATTTGCCCAGATGTGCTGGGGGGATTTGTTGCCACTCTCAAAATCTCGGCCCTTCATACAGTACCTTTATGTGATACTTAGCTGAGGGTTTTAAAACTCTTCCACACAACTGAGTCAGTTACTTGTTTTTCCTGAGTGTTGCGGGGAAAAGCTGCTCAGTCCGTGCGCTTTAAACCGAATTGGGATCAAAGCGCTTCATTGAGCTACCAAGAACATGGAAGTAGACAGCAGTCAGTGAAGGGTTGCATTCAAGTTGTAATGCAAGAGGTAACCCCCCAAACTAGACACATGAATGATAACTAAACACAAACAAGTATCTGAACACCCTGTGTAAGAAACGCAGAAGAGATTTCTTAAATCCTTCTTTCCAAGAAAATACCTCACCATAAGCAGCACAGTAGCAAATGCCACTTGCTGTGTTGATAAGTGTTACAAAGATTTACTGCAAACCGGGTTTTGTCCCAATCGATTTTATTTACAATTGATTAGAAATTTAAAAGAGACAATAAGTAAAACAGCGCTGGGTGCGCAGGGGAGTCTCCGCTCCACCAGCAACGCACAACCGGGATCTTTGGAGTACAGTCTCTTATACTTCTCAGATTTGGGTTTTAGCCAATCTTGTTGTCTTCTTTACCCGAATGTCGACGTGGCCCCTTTCCTTTGTTCTTTTCTTGTTTGCTGGGGTCTTTTTCCGGTGAAGACGTTGCTGAATTTACTTAGTAATGTATTGACAGAAAAATGCTTACAAGCTTAACATTTTGTTCTATATCTTATATGGTTATTTGCCTAGTGCCCAAGTTTGCAGTATCCTGTAACGAAATGTATCTCCTGATTATTTAACCCCCTTAGGCCAGTCAAACCGTTAAACGGAAGCCCCCTTTGAAACACAGAGCAATTGATTAGGGGAGATTATCCCCTTTGTTTCTCCTTATTGACAGGAGCACTTACGATAATCACGGTCACAAAGGAGGGCTGGTTTCACACAAAGTGCAAAGGCGACAAGGACGCCTAAATTCCTGACACGAATCATCCCTGTATATTTCACATAAGGAATGGTGAGGAACTCCTGTATGTTCTCTGTGCTTCTGCAGAGTTCACCCAGAGGGAACCAAAAGCCCTTTCTTTCACCTCTGGGATCACCACAGGCAAATGACCGTACACGGTATAAAATCCTTCAATGATACAGTCTGAAGACAGCGATTAATTTACAGGGACAGCCCGCAGCGGTGCCCAGTCTGTGGCCACCATGGGCAGGGAGAGCCCCCTGGGCCTAGGCCCGGCCTCAGGGACAGCAGCCCAAAGGCCTTTCTCCAAGGCATGCTGGCTGAAGGGGCAGCAGCAGAGCTGCAGTGAGCAGGGCTGGGGGGCGGGGCCCCGTCACCCCCGTCACCCCCCCCCCCCCCCCCCCCGTGTCATAGGGCCCCACCCGCCAACGCAGCATCACAATGCTCTGGGGCAGTATAAGGCAGCGTCCTCCCGTGTTCCACTGCCAGAGTGCCCGGCTTTGCCACCAGGACAGAGCTGGCAGCCTGCAGGCAGCCGAGAGGAATTTCCTTGAGGCACCAGTGGAATTACTTGGAGGGGCAGAGAAGGGAAGACTGCCTGAAGCTGCTGGGGCTCTTCTGCTGCAATTGCAGCTCCTGGAGGGGCCACACTCACAGCTTATGGGATGGATGGATGGATGGATGGATGGATGGATGGATGGATGGAAGTCCTGCTTCAGTCCTCGGGGGGCTTGCCGTCCTCATCAGATTCTGGGGAGATAGCGGCAGTAGCCATAGGAAACAGGATGCACAGATGGGCCAGTGGCCTCACCCGGTGCTTTGCAGCTCCCGCTGCCAGGCACGGGAAGGGTTCTTGTCCCTAGGGTTGATCAGGCCAGCAGCATTTTGCTCTTCTTGGAAGCCCCTGAGATGGCTCCAGGTGGAGGCAGAAAAGGCAGTGCCAGTGTCCCCTTGTCCCCTTAGAGGCATAAGCAGCCCGTGGACCAGGAGCCGGTCTTGCTCACATGCTCAGGGAGTAGCCGATCGCCAGCGCTGGGGTCAGGAAGGAATTTTCCCCCGGGGCAGATTGGCACTGGTCCCCGGGGGTTTTTTGCCTTCCTCTGAGCACTGAGCATGACCCCTTGGCAGGGCTCCTCTGGTCCTGGTGCTCTGGGTTATGGCCTGGTGCTCATGCTCCACGAAGGTGGCCCTCGTGTCCTGCAGCTGGGGGGGGAAGGGCTTTTTTCTCCCCAGGGTGGACTAGCAAGTGTCCCCGGGGTTTTTTGCCTTCCTCCGCAGCCGAGCACAGCCCCTTCATGGGGCTCCTTTGGGCTCCTGTAGCCCAAAGGCAGCGGCTCGTGCTCCACGCAGCTGGCCCTCGTGCCCCGCATCCGGGGGGAGGCAGCCTTCTGCACTCCCAGGGTGGCCCCACTGTGGCCCCGGGACTTGCTGCTGTCCTCTGTAGCACTGAGCACCACCCCCTGTCAGGTCTTCTCCGGCCCATTCTGGCTGGCTTCTTGCACTGCTCTCACACCACCACAGCACTGCTCTGACAGATTTATCAAAAGAAAATAGAACCTAAACTAAGCTAGATTAAAATTAACTAAGCTAAGCTAGCCTAACCTGAAATAAAGAACTTTGTTTAAATAAATAACTTTCGTTTCCTTTTATTTATTCATTATTTTATTGGGGTCTTTATGTTATTTTATTTGTATTTAGAAATGCATTGATTTTACTCTTTTATTATTTTCCTTAATTTTACACCTAAATAGTTAAAATACTCTTTCCACCTGTATCCTTTCTGACTTGTGTCTTTGAAAGCGTTTTTGGTGCTGAAACCCCCCTGCCATTTCAGGTAAATAACGGTCTCATCATTATACAACTCGTTGGGAGTGCAGGGAATGGAATGGAATGGAATGGAATGGAATGGAATGGAATGGAATGGAACAGAAGAGCTCCGCTATGTTATGCATATAGTTCTGCGTGACAAGCTCTGACGTAGGTCTGAGGGGCTGTCTGCAGTCCCAAGGGAGGCCAGTCCCCCCCAGGAGACCACTCAGGAAACAAGCCTATGGGAGAGCGACCAGCGGTCATTCTGCATTTCAAGGATTTGCCCAGATGTGCTGGGGGGATTTGTTGCCACTCTCAAAATCTCGGCCCTTCATACAGTACCTTTATGTGATACTTAGCTGAGGGTTTTAAAACTCTTCCACACAACTGAGTCAGTTACTTGTTTTTCCTGAGTGTTGCGGGGAAAAGCTGCTCAGTCCGTGCGCTTTAAACCGAATTGGGATCAAAGCGCTTCATTGAGCTACCAAGAACATGGAAGTAGACAGCAGTCAGTGAAGGGTTGCATTCAAGTTGTAATGCAAGAGGTAACCCCCCAAACTAGACACATGAATGATAACTAAACACAAACAAGTATCTGAACACCCTGTGTAAGAAACGCAGAAGAGATTTCTTAAATCCTTCTTTCCAAGAAAATACCTCACCATAAGCAGCACAGTAGCAAATGCCACTTGCTGTGTTGATAAGTGTTACAAAGATTTACTGCAAACCGGGTTTTGTCCCAATCGATTTTATTTACAATTGATTAGAAATTTAAAAGAGACAATAAGTAAAACAGCGCTGGGTGCGCAGGGGAGTCTCCGCTCCACCAGCAACGCACAACCGGGATCTTTGGAGTACAGTCTCTTATACTTCTCAGATTTGGGTTTTAGCCAATCTTGTTGTCTTCTTTACCCGAATGTCGACGTGGCCCCTTTCCTTTGTTCTTTTCTTGTTTGCTGGGGTCTTTTTCCGGTGAAGACGTTGCTGAATTTACTTAGTAATGTATTGACAGAAAAATGCTTACAAGCTTAACATTTTGTTCTATATCTTATATGGTTATTTGCCTAGTGCCCAAGTTTGCAGTATCCTGTAACGAAATGTATCTCCTGATTATTTAACCCCCTTAGGCCAGTCAAACCGTTAAACGGAAGCCCCCTTTGAAACACAGAGCAATTGATTAGGGGAGATTATCCCCTTTGTTTCTCCTTATTGACAGGAGCACTTATGATAATCACGGTCACAAAGGAGGGCTGGTTTCACACAAAGTGCAAAGGCGACAAGGACGCCTAAATTCCTGACACGAATCATCCCTGTATATTTCACATAAGGAATGGTGAGGAACTCCTGTATGTTCTCTGTGCTTCTGCAGAGTTCACCCAGAGGGAACCAAAAGCCCTTTCTTTCACCTCTGGGATCACCACAGGCAAATGACCGTACACGGTATAAAATCCTTCAATGATACAGTCTGAAGACAGCGATTAATTTACAGGGACAGCCCGCAGCGGTGCCCAGTCTGTGGCCACCATGGGCAGGGAGAGCCCCCTGGGCCTAGGCCCGGCCTCAGGGACAGCAGCCCAAAGGCCTTTCTCCAAGGCATGCTGGCTGAAGGGGCAGCAGCAGAGCTGCAGTGAGCAGGGCTGGGGGGCGGGGCCCCGTCACCCCCGTCACCCCCCCCCCCCCCCCCCCCGTGTCATAGGGCCCCACCCGCCAACGCAGCATCACAATGCTCTGGGGCAGTATAAGGCAGCGTCCTCCCGTGTTCCACTGCCAGAGTGCCCGGCTTTGCCACCAGGACAGAGCTGGCAGCCTGCAGGCAGCCGAGAGGAATTTCCTTGAGGCACCAGTGGAATTACTTGGAGGGGCAGAGAAGGGAAGACTGCCTGAAGCTGCTGGGGCTCTTCTGCTGCAATTGCAGCTCCTGGAGGGGCCACACTCACAGCTTATGGGATGGATGGATGGATGGATGGATGGATGGATGGATGGATGGAAGTCCTGCTTCAGTCCTCGGGGGGCTTGCCGTCCTCATCAGATTCTGGGGAGATAGCGGCAGTAGCCATAGGAAACAGGATGCACAGATGGGCCAGTGGCCTCACCCGGTGCTTTGCAGCTCCCGCTGCCAGGCACGGGAAGGGTTCTTGTCCCTAGGGTTGATCAGGCCAGCAGCATTTTGCTCTTCTTGGAAGCCCCTGAGATGGCTCCAGGTGGAGGCAGAAAAGGCAGTGCCAGTGTCCCCTTGTCCCCTTAGAGGCATAAGCAGCCCGTGGACCAGGAGCCGGTCTTGCTCACATGCTCAGGGAGTAGCCGATCGCCAGCGCTGGGGTCAGGAAGGAATTTTCCCCCGGGGCAGATTGGCACTGGTCCCCGGGGGTTTTTTGCCTTCCTCTGAGCACTGAGCATGACCCCTTGGCAGGGCTCCTCTGGTCCTGGTGCTCTGGGTTATGGCCTGGTGCTCATGCTCCACGAAGGTGGCCCTCGTGTCCTGCAGCTGGGGGGGGAAGGGCTTTTTTCTCCCCAGGGTGGACTAGCAAGTGTCCCCGGGGTTTTTTGCCTTCCTCCGCAGCCGAGCACAGCCCCTTCATGGGGCTCCTTTGGGCTCCTGTAGCCCAAAGGCAGCGGCTCGTGCTCCACGCAGCTGGCCCTCGTGCCCCGCATCCGGGGGGAGGCAGCCTTCTGCACTCCCAGGGTGGCCCCACTGTGGCCCCGGGACTTGCTGCTGTCCTCTGTAGCACTGAGCACCACCCCCTGTCAGGTCTTCTCCGGCCCATTCTGGCTGGCTTCTTGCACTGCTCTCACACCACCACAGCACTGCTCTGACAGATTTATCAAAAGAAAATAGAACCTAAACTAAGCTAGATTAAAATTAACTAAGCTAAGCTAGCCTAACCTGAAATAAAGAACTTTGTTTAAATAAATAACTTTCGTTTCCTTTTATTTATTCATTATTTTATTGGGGTCTTTATGTTATTTTATTTGTATTTAGAAATGCATTGATTTTACTCTTTTATTATTTTCCTTAATTTTACACCTAAATAGTTAAAATACTCTTTCCACCTGTATCCTTTCTGACTTGTGTCTTTGAAAGCGTTTTTGGTGCTGAAACCCCCCTGCCATTTCAGGTAAATAACGGTCTCATCATTATACAACTCGTTGGGAGTGCAGGGAATGGAATGGAATGGAATGGAATGGAATGGAATGGAATGGAATGGAATGGAACAGAAGAGCTCCGCTATGTTATGCATATAGTTCTGCAGTGACAAGCTCTGACGTAGGTCTGAGGGGCTGTCTGCAGTCCCAAGGGAGGCCAGTCCCCCCCAGGAGACCACTCAGGAAACAAGCCTATGGGAGAGCGACCAGCGGTCATTCTGCATTTCAAGGATTTGCCCAGATGTGCTGGGGGGATTTGTTGCCACTCTCAAAATCTCGGCCCTTCATACAGTACCTTTATGTGATACTTAGCTGAGGGTTTTAAAACTCTTCCACACAACTGAGTCAGTTACTTGTTTTTCCTGAGTGTTGCGGGGAAAAGCTGCTCAGTCCGTGCGCTTTAAAACCGAATTGGGATCAAAGCGCTTCATTGAGCTACCAAGAACATGGAAGTAGACAGCAGTCAGTGAAGGGTTGCATTCAAGTTGTAATGCAAGAGGTAACCCCCCAAACTAGACACATGAATGATAACTAAACACAAACAAGTATCTGAACACCCTGTGTAAGAAACGCAGAAGAGATTTCTTAAATCCTTCTTTCCAAGAAAATACCTCACCATAAGCAGCACAGTAGCAAATGCCACTTGCTGTGTTGATAAGGAATGGTGAGGAACTCCTGTATGTTCTCTGTGCTTCTGCAGAGTTCACCCAGAGGGAACCAAAAGCCCTTTCTTTCACCTCTGGGATCACCACAGGCAAATGACCGTACACGGTATAAAATCCTTCAATGATACAGTCTGAAGACAGCGATTAATTTACAGGGACAGCCCGCAGCGGTGCCCAGTCTGTGGCCACCATGGGCAGGGAGAGCCCCCTGGGCCTAGGCCCGGCCTCAGGGACAGCAGCCCAAAGGCCTTTCTCCAAGGCATGCTGGCTGAAGGGGCAGCAGCAGAGCTGCAGTGAGCAGGGCTGGGGGGCGGGGCCCCGTCACCCCCGTCACCCCCCCCCCCCCCCCCCCGTGTCATAGGGCCCCACCCGCCAACGCAGCATCACAATGCTCTGGGGCAGTATAAGGCAGCGTCCTCCCGTGTTCCACTGCCAGAGTGCCCGGCTTTGCCACCAGGACAGAGCTGGCAGCCTGCAGGCAGCCGAGAGGAATTTCCTTGAGGCACCAGTGGAATTACTTGGAGGGGCAGAGAAGGGAAGACTGCCTGAAGCTGCTGGGGCTCTTCTGCTGCAATTGCAGCTCCTGGAGGGCCCACACTCACAGCTTATGGGATGGATGGATGGATGGATGGATGGATGGATGGATGGAAGTCCTGCTTCAGTCCTCGGGGGGCTTGCCGTCCTCATCAGATTCTGGGGAGATAGCGGCAGTAGCCATAGGAAACAGGATGCACAGATGGGCCAGTGGCCTCACCCGGTGCTTTGCAGCTCCCGCTGCCAGGCACGGGAAGGGTTCTTGTCCCTAGGGTTGATCAGGCCAGCAGCATTTTGCTCTTCTTGGAAGCCCCTGAGATGGCTCCAGGTGGAGGCAGAAAAGGCAGTGCCAGTGTCCCCTTGTCCCCTTAGAGGCATAAGCAGCCCGTGGACCAGGAGCCGGTCTTGCTCACATGCTCAGGGAGTAGCCGATCGCCAGCGCTGGGGTCAGGAAGGAATTTTCCCCCGGGGCAGATTGGCACTGGTCCCCGGGGGTTTTTTGCCTTCCTCTGAGCACTGAGCATGACCCCTTGGCAGGGCTCCTCTGGTCCTGGTGCTCTGGGTTATGGCCTGGTGCTCATGCTCCACGAAGGTGGCCCTCGTGTCCTGCAGCTGGGGGGGGAAGGGCTTTTTTCTCCCCAGGGTGGACTAGCAAGTGTCCCCGGGGTTTTTTGCCTTCCTCCGCAGCCGAGCACAGCCCCTTCATGGGGCTCCTTTGGGCTCCTGTAGCCCAAAGGCAGCGGCTCGTGCTCCACGCAGCTGGCCCTCGTGCCCCGCATCCGGGGGGAGGCAGCCTTCTGCACTCCCAGGGTGGCCCCACTGTGGCCCCGGGACTTGCTGCTGTCCTCTGTAGCACTGAGCACCACCCCCTGTCAGGTCTTCTCCGGCCCATTCTGGCTGGCTTCTTGCACTGCTCTCACACCACCACAGCACTGCTCTGACAGATTTATCAAAAGAAAATAGAACCTAAACTAAGCTAGATTAAAATTAACTAAGCTAAGCTAGCCTAACCTGAAATAAAGAACTTTGTTTAAATAAATAACTTTCGTTTCCTTTTATTTATTCATTATTTTATTGGGGTCTTTATGTTATTTTATTTGTATTTAGAAATGCATTGATTTTACTCTTTTATTATTTTCCTTAATTTTACACCTAAATAGTTAAAATACTCTTTCCACCTGTATCCTTTCTGACTTGTGTCTTTGAAAGCGTTTTTGGTGCTGAAACCCCCCTGCCATTTCAGGTAAATAACGGTCTCATCATTATACAACTCGTTGGGAGTGCAGGGAATGGATGGAATGGAATGGAATGGAATGGAATGGAATGGAATGGAATGGAATGGAACAGAAGAGCTCCGCTATGTTATGCATATAGTTCTGCATGACAAGCTCTGACGTAGGTCTGAGGGGCTGTCTGCAGTCCCAAGGGAGGCCAGTCCCCCCCAGGAGACCACTCAGGAAACAAGCCTATGGGAGAGTGACCAGCGGTCATTCTGCATTTCAAGGATTTGCCCAGATGTGCTGGGGGGGATTTGTTGCCACTCTCAAAATCTCGGCCCTTCATACAGTACCTTTATGTGATACTTAGCTGAGGGTTTTAAAACTCTTCCACACAACTGAGTCAGTTACTTGTTTTTCCTGAGTGTTGCGGGGAAAAGCTGCTCAGTCCGTGCGCTTTAAACCGAATTGGGATCAAAGCGCTTCATTGAGCTACCAAGAACATGGAAGTAGACAGCAGTCAGTGAAGGGTTGCATTCAAGTTGTAATGCAAGAGGTAACCCCCCAAACTAGACACATGAATGATAACTAAACACAAACAAGTATCTGAACACCCTGTGTAAGAAACGCAGAAGAGATTTCTTAAATCCTTCTTTCCAAGAAAATACCTCACCATAAGCAGCACAGTAGCAAATGCCACTTGCTGTGTTGATAAGTGTTACAAAGATTTACTGCAAACCGGGTTTTGTCCCAATCGATTTTATTTACAATTGATTAGAAATTTAAAAGAGACAATAAGTAAAACAGCGCTGGGTGCGCAGGGGAGTCTCCGCTCCACCAGCAACGCACAACCGGGATCTTTGGAGTACAGTCTCTTATACTTCTCAGATTTGGGTTTTAGCCAATCTTGTTGTCTTCTTTACCCGAATGTCGACGTGGCCCCTTTCCTTTGTTCTTTTCTTGTTTGCTGGGGTCTTTTTCCGGTGAAGACGTTGCTGAATTTACTTAGTAATGTATTGACAGAAAAATGCTTACAAGCTTAACATTTTGTTCTATATCTTATATGGTTATTTGCCTAGTGCCCAAGTTTGCAGTATCCTGTAACGAATGTATCTCCTGATTATTTAACCCCCTTAGCCAGTCAAACCGTTAAAACGGAAGCCCCCTTTGAAACACAGAGCAATTGATTAGGGGAGATTATCCCCTTTGTTTCTCCTTATTGACAGGAGCACTTATGATAATCACGGTCACAAAGGAGGGCTGGTTCACACAAAGTGCAAAGGCGACAAGGACGCCTAAATTCCTGACACGAATCATCCCTGTATATTTCACATAAGGAATGGTGAGGAACTCCTGTATGTTCTCTGTGCTTCTGCAGAGTTCACCCAGAGGGAAACAAAAGCCCTTTCTTTCACCTCTGGGATAACCACAGGCAAATGACCGTACACGGTATAAAATCCTTCAATGATACAGTCTGAAGACAGCGATTAATTTACAGGGACAGCCCGCAGCGGTGCCCAGTCTGTGGCCACCATGGGCAGGGAGAGCCCCCTGGGCCTAGGCCCGGCCTCAGGGACAGCAGCCCAAAGGCCTTTCTCCAAGGCATGCTGGCTGAAGGGGCAGCAGCAGAGCTGCAGTGAGCAGGGCTGGGGGGCGGGGCCCCGTCACCCCCGTCACCACCCCCCCCCCCCCCCCCCGTGTCATAGGGCCCCACCCGCCAACTACAGCATCACAATGCTCTGGGGCAGTATAAGGCAGCGTCCTCCCGTGTTCCACTGCCAGAGTGGCCCGGCTTTGCCACAGGACAGAGCTGGCAGCCTGCAGGCAGCCGAGAGGAATTTCCTTGAGGCACCAGTGGAATTACTTGGAGGGGCAGAGAAGGGAAGACTGCCTGAAGCTGCTGGGGCTCTTCTGCTGCAATTGCAGCTCCTGGAGGGGGCACACTCACAGCTTATGGGATGGATGGATGGATGGATGGATGGATGGATGGATGGAAGTCCTGCTTCAGTCCTCGGGGGGGCTTGCCGTCCTCATCAGATTCTGGGGAGATAGCGGCAGTAGCCATAGGAAACAGGATGCACAGATGGGCCAGTGGCCTCACCCGGTGCTTTGCAGCTCCCGCTGCCAGGCACGGGAAGGGTTCTTGTCCTAGGGTTGATCAGGCCAGCAGCATTTTGCTCTTCTTGGAAGCCCCTGAGATGGCTCCAGGTGGAGGCAGAAAAGGCAGTGCCAGTGTCCCCTTGTCCCCTTAGAGGCATAAGCAGCCCGTGGACCAGGAGCCGGTCTTGCTCACATGCTCAGGGAGTAGCCGATCGCCAGCGCTGGGGTCAGGAAGGAATTTTCCCCCGGGGCAGATTGGCACTGGGTCCCCGGGGTTTTTTGCCTTCCTCTGAGCACTGAGCATGACCCCTTGGCAGGGCTCCTCTGGTCCTGGTGCTCTGGGTTATGGCCTGGTGCTCATGCTCCACGAAGGTGGCCCTCGTGTCCTGCAGCTGGGGGGGGAAGGGGCTTTTTTCTCCCCAGGGTGGACTAGCAAGTGTCCCCGGGGTTTTTTGCCTTCCTCCGCAGCCGAGCACAGCCCCTTCATGGGGCTCCTTTGGGCTCCTGTAGCCCAAAGGCAGCGGCTCGTGCTCCACGCAGCTGGCCCTCGTGCCCCGCATCCGGGGGGAGGCAGCCTTCTGCACTCCCAGGGTGGCCCCACTGTGGCCCCGGGACTTGCTGCTGTCCTCTGTAGCACTGAGCACCACCCCCTGTCAGGTCTTCTCCGGCCCATTCTGGCTGGCTTCTTGCACTGCTCTCACACCACCACAGCACTGCTCTGACAGATTTATCAAAAGAAAAATAGAACCTAAACTAAGCTAGATTAAAATTAACTAAGCTAAGCTAGCCTAACCTGAAATAAAGAACTTTGTTTAAATAAATAACTTTCGTTTCCTTTTATTTATTCATTATTTTATTGGGTCTTTATGTTATTTTATTTGTATTTAGAAATGCATTGATTTTACTCTTTTATTATTTTCCTTAATTTTACACCTAAATAGTTAAAATACTCTTTCCACCTGTATCCTTTCTGACTTGTGTCTTTGAAAGCGTTTTTTGGTGCTGAAACCCCCCCTGCCATTTCAGGTAAATAACGGTCTCATCATTATACAACTCGTTGGGAGTGCAGGGAATGGAATGGAATGGAATGGAATGGAATGGAATGATGGAATGGAATGGAACAGAAGAGCTCCGCTATGTTATGCATATAGTTCTGCATGACAAGCTCTGACGTAGGTCTGAGGGGCTGTCTGCAGTCCCAAGGGAGGGCCAGTCCCCCCCAGGAGACCACTCAGGAAACAAGCCTATGGGAGAGCGACCAGCGGTCATTCTGCATTTCAAGGATTTGCCCAGATGTGCTGGGGGGATTTGTTGCCACTCTCAAAATCTCGGCCCTTCATACAGTACCTTTATGTGATACTTAGCTGAGGGTTTTAAAACTCTTCCACACAACTGAGTCAGTTACTTGTTTTTCCTGAGTGTTGCGGGGAAAAGCTGCTCACGTCCGTGCGCTTTAAACCGAATTGGGATCAAAGCGCTTCATTGAGCTACCAAGAACATGGAAGTAGACAGCAGTCAGTGAAGGGTTGCATTCAAGTTGTAATGCAAGAGGTAACCCCCCAAACTAGACAACTTGAATGATAACTAAACACAAACAAGTATCTGAACACCCTGTGTAAGAAACGCAGAAGAGATTTCTTAAATCCTTCTTTCCAAGAAAATACCTCACCATAAGCAGCACAGTAGCAAATGCCACTTGCTGTGTTGATAAGGGATGGTGAGGAATCCTGTATGTTCTCTGTGCTTTCTGCAGAGTTCACCCGAGGAACCAAACGCCCTTTCTTTCACCTCTGGGATCACCACAGGCAAATGACCGTACACGGTATAAAATCCTTCAATGATACAGGTCTGAAGACAGCGATTATTTTACAGGGACAGCCCGCAGCGGTGCCCATCTGTTGCCACCATGGGCAGGGAGAGCCCCCTGGGCCTAGGCCCTGGCTCAGGGACAGCAGCCCAAAGGCCTTTCTCCAAGGCATGCTGGCTGAAGGGCAGCAGCAGAGCTGCAGTGAGCAGGGGCTGGGGGGGGGGGCCCCCGTCACCCCCGTCACCCCCCACCCCCCCCCCCCCCCCCGTGTCATAGGGCCCCACCCGCCAACGCAGCATCACAATGCTCTGGGGCAGTATAAGGCAGCGTCCTCCCGTGTTCCACTGCCAGAGTGCCCGGCTTTGCCACCAGGACAGAGCTGGCAGCCTGCAGGCAGCCGAGAGGAATTTCCTTGAGGCACCAGTGGAATTACTTGGAGGGGCAGAGAAGGGAAGACTGCCTGAAGCTGCTGGGGCTCTTCTGCTGCAATTGCAGCTCCTGGAGGGGCCACACTCACAGCTTATGGGATGGATGGATGGAGGGATGGATGGATGGATGGATGGAAGTCCTGCTGCAGTCCTCGGGGGGCTTGCCGTCCTCATCAGATTCTGGGGAGATAGCGGCAGTAGCCATAGGAAACAGGATGCACAGATGGGCCAGTGGCCTCACCCGGTGCTTTGCAGCTCCCGCTGCCAGGCACGGGAAGGGTTCTTGTCCCTAGGGTTGATCAGGCCAGCAGCATTTTGCTCTTCTTGGAAGCCCCTGAGATGGCTCCAGGTGGAGGCAGAAAAGGCAGTGCCAGTGTCCCCTTGTCCCCTTAGAGGCATAAGCAGCCCGTGGACCAGGAGCCGGTCTTGCTCACATGCTCAGGGAGTAGCCGATCGCCAGCGCTGGGGTCAGGAAGGAATTTTCCCCCGGGGCAGATTGGCACTGGTCCCCGGGGGTTTTTTGCCTTCCTCTGAGCACTGAGCATGACCCCTTGGCAGGGCTCCTCTGGTCCTGGTGCTCTGGGTTATGGCCTGGTGCTCATGCTCCACGAAGGTGGCCCTCGTGTCCTGCAGCTGGGGGGGAAGGGCTTTTTTCTCCCCAGGGTGGACTAGCAAGTGTCCCCGGGGTTTTTTGCCTTCCTCCGCAGCCGAGCACAGCCCCTTCATGGGGCTCCTTTGGGCTCCTGTAGCCCAAAGGCAGCGGCTCGTGCTCCACGCAGCTGGCCCTCGTGCCCCGCATCCGGGGGGAGGCAGCCTTCTGCACTCCCAGGGTGGCCCCACTGTGGCCCCGGGACTTGCTGCTGTCCTCTGTAGCACTGAGCACCACCCCCTGTCAGGTCTTCTCCGGCCCATTCTGGCTGGCTTCTTGCACTGCTCTCACACCACCACAGCACTGCTCTGACAGATTTATCAAAAGAAAATAGAACCTAAACTAAGCTAGATTAAAATTAACTAAGCTAAGCTAGCCTAACCTGAAATAAAGAACTTTGTTTAAATAAATAACTTTCGTTTCCTTTTATTTATTCATTATTTTATTGGGGTCTTTATGTTATTTTATTTGTATTTAGAAATGCATTGATTTTACTCTTTTATTATTTTCCTGAATTTTACACCTAAATAGTTAAAATACTCTTTCCACCTGTATCCTTTCTGACTTGTGTCTTTGAAAGCGTTTTTGGTGCTGAAACCCCCCTGCCATTTCAGGTAAATAACGGTCTCATCATTATACAACTCGTTGGGAGTGCAGGGAATGGAATGGAATGGAATGGAATGGAATGGAATGGAATGGAATGGAACAGAAGAGCTCCGCTATGTTATGCATATAGTTCTGCATGACAAGCTCTGACGTAGGTCTGAGGGGCTGTCTGCAGTCCCAAGGGAGGCCAGTCCCCCCCAGGAGACCACTCAGGAAACAAGCCTATGGGAGAGCGACCAGCGGTCATTCTGCATTTCAAGGATTTGCCCAGATGTGCTGGGGGGATTTGTTGCCACTCTCAAAATCTCGGCCCTTCATACAGTACCTTTATGTGATACTTAGCTGAGGGTTTTAAAACTCTTCCACACAACTGAGTCAGTTACTTGTTTTTCCTGAGTGTTGCGGGGAAAAGCTGCTCAGTCCGTGCGCTTTAAACCGAATTGGGATCAAAGCGCTTCATTGAGCTACCAAGAACATGGAAGTAGACAGCAGTCAGTGAAGGGTTGCATTCAAGTTGTAATGCAAGAGGTAACCCCCCAAACTAGACACATGAATGATAACTAAACACAAGCAAGTATCTGAACACCCTGTGTAAGAAACGCAGAAGAGATTTCTTAAATCCTTCTTTCCAAGAAAATACCTCACCATAAGCAGCACAGTAGCAAATGCCACTTGCTGTGTTGATAAGGAATGGTGAGGAACTCCTGTATGTTTTCTCTGTGCTTCTGCAGAGTTCACCCAGAGGGAACCAAAAGCCCTTTCTTTCACCTCGGGATCACCACAGGCAAATGACCGTACACGGTAAAAATCCTTCAATGATACAGTCTGAAGACAGCGATTAATTTTACAGGGACAGCCCGCAGCGGTGCCCAGTCTGTGGCCACCATGGGCAGGGAGAGCCCCCTGGGCCTAGGCCCGGCCTCAGGGACAGCAGCCCAAAGGCCTTTCTCCAAGGCATGCTGGCTGAAGGGGCAGCAGCAGAGCTGCAGTGAGCAGGGCTGGGGGCGGGGCCCCGTCACCCCCGTCACCCCCCCCCCCCCCCCCCCCGTGTCATAGGGCCCCACCCGCCAACGCAGCATCACAATGCTCTGGGGCAGTATAAGGCAGCGTCCTCCCGTGTTCCACTGCCAGAGTGCCCGGCTTTGCCACCAGGACAGAGCTGGCAGCCTGCAGGCAGCCGAGAGGAATTTCCTTGAGGCACCAGTGGAATTACTTGGAGTGGCAGAGAAGGGAAGACTGCCTGAAGCTGCTGGGGCTCTTCTGCTGCAATTGCAGCTCCTGGAGGGGCCACACTCACAGCTTATGGGATGGATGGATGGATGGATGGATGGATGGATGGATGGAAGTCCTGCTTCAGTCCTCGGGGGCTTGCCGTCCTCATCAGATTCTGGGGAGATAGCGGCAGTAGCCATAGGAAACAGGATGCACAGATGGGCCAGTGGCCTCACCCGGTGCTTTGCAGCTCCCGCTGCCAGGCACGGGAAGGGTTCTTGTCCCTAGGGTTGATCAGGCCAGCAGCATTTTGCTCTTCTTGGAAGCCCTGAGATGGCTCCAGGTGGAGGCAGAAAAAGGCAGTGCCAGTGTCCCCTTGTCCCCTTAGAGGCATAAGCAGCCCGTGGACCAGGAGCCGGTCTTGCTCACATGCTCAGGGAGTAGCCGATCGCCAGCGCTGGGGTCAGGAAGGAATTTTTCCCCCGGGCAGATTGGCACTGGTCCCCGGGGTTTTTTTGCCTTCCTCTGAGCACTGAGCATGACCCCTTGGCAGGGCTCCTCTGGTCCTGGTGCTCTGGGTTATGGCCTGGTGCTCATGCTCCACGAAGGCGGCCCTCGTGTCCTGCAGCTGGGGGGGGAGGGCTTTTTTCTCCCCAGGGTGGACTAGCAAGTGTCCCCGGGGTTTTTTGCCTTCCTCCGCAGCCGAGCACAGCCCCTTCATGGGGCTCCTTTGGGCTCCTGTAGCCCAAAGGCAGCGGCTCGTGCTCCACGCAGCTGGCCCTCGTGCCCCGCATCCGGGGGGAGGCAGCCTTCTGCACTCCCAGGGTGGCCCCACTGTGGCCCCGGGACTTGCTGCTGTCCTCTGTAGCACTGAGCACCACCCCCTGTCAGGTCTTCTCCGGCCCATTCTGGCTGGCTTCTTGCACTGCTCTCACACCACCACAGCACTGCTCTGACAGATTTATCAAAAGAAAATAGAACCTAAACTAAGCTAGATTAAAATTAACTAAGCTAAGCTAGCCTAACCTGAAATAAAGAACTTTGTTTAAATAAATAACTTTCGTTTCCTTTTATTTATTCATTATTTTATTGGGGTCTTTATGTTATTTTATTTGTATTTAGAAATGCATTGATTTACTCTTTATTATTTTCCTTAATTTTACACCTAAATAGTTAAAATACTCTTTCCACCTGTATCCTTTCTGACTTGTGTCTTTGAAAGCGTTTTTGGTGCTGAAACCCCCCTGCCATTTCAGGTAAATAACGGTCTCATCATTATACAACTCGTTGGGAGTGCAGGGAATGGAATGGAATGGAATGGAATGGAATGGAATGGAATGGAACAGAAGAGCTCCGCTATGTTATGCATATAGTTCTGCATGACAAGCTCTGACGTAGGTCTGAGGGGCTGTCTGCAGTCCCAAGGGAGGCCAGTCCCCCCCAGGAGACCACTCAGGAAACAAGCCTATGGGAGAGCGACCAGCGGTCATTCTGCATTTCAAGGATTTGCCCAGATGTGCTGGGGGATTTGTTGCCACTCTCAAAATCTCGGCCCTTCATACAGTACCTTTATGTGATACTTAGCTGAGGGTTTTAAAACCTCTTCCACACAACTGAGTCAGTTACTTGTTTTTCCTGAGTGTTGCGGGGAAAAGCTGCTCAGTCCGTGCGCTTTAAAACGAATTGGGATCAAAGCGCTTCATTGAGCTACCAAGAACATGGAAGTAGACAGCAGTCAGTGAAGGGTTGCATTCAAGTTGTAATGCAAGAGGTAACCCCCCAAACTAGACACATGAATGATAACTAAACAAAAACAAATCAAATCCTGTATCTGAACACCACTGTGTGATAAGTGTTACAACTGCAAACCGAAGATTAGATTTAAAAGAGACAATAAGTAAAACAGCGCTGGGTGCGCAGGGAGTCTCCTCTCTCTCAAGAAATACCTCACCATAAGCAGCACAAGTAAGCAATTTATGCCAAGTTTGCTTGCTGTGTTGGCCAGTCAAGGAATGGTGAGGAACCCTCCTTGATTATGTTCTCTGTGCTTTCCTGCACGAGTTTCACCCAGTGCAGGGAAACCAAAAGCCCTTTCTTTCACCTCTGGGATCACCACAGGCAAATGACCGTACACGGTATAAAATCCTTCAATGATACAGTCTGAAGACAGCGATTAATTTACAGGGACAGCCCGCAGCGGTGCCCAGTCTGTGGCCACCATGGGCAGGGAGAGCCCCCTGGGCCTAGGCCCCGCCTCAGGGACAGCAGCCCAAAGGCCTTTCTCCAAGGCATGCTGGCTGAAGGGGCAGCAGCAGAGCTGCAGTGAGCAGGGCTGGGGGGCGGGGCCCCGTCACCCCCGTCACCCCCCACCCCCCCCCCCCCCCCCCCGTGTCATAGGGCCCCACCCGCCAACGCAGCATCACAATGCTCTGGGGCAGTATAAGGCAGCGTCCTCCCGTGTTCCACTGCCAGAGTGCCCGGCTTTGCCACCAGGACAGAGCTGGCAGCCTGCAGGCAGCCGAGAGGAATTTCCTTGAGGCACCAGTGGAATTACTTGGAGGGGCTGAGAAGGGAAGACTGCCTGAAGCTGCTGGGGCTCTTCTGCTGCAATTGCAGCTCCTGGAGGGGCCACACTCACAGCTTATGGGATGGATGGATGGATGGATGGATGGATGGATGGATGGAAGTCCTGCTTCAGTCCTCGGGGGGGCTTGCCGTCCTCATCAGATTCTGGGGAGATAGCGGCAGTAGCCATAGGAAACAGGATGCACAGATGGGCCAGTGGCCTCACCCGGTGCTTTGCAGCTCCCGCTGCCAGGCACGGGAAGGGTTCTTGTCCCTAGGGTTGATCAGGCCAGCAGCATTTTGCTCTTCTTGGAAGCCCCTGAGATGCTCCAGGTGGAGGCAGAAAAGGCAGTGCCAGTGTCCCCTTGTCCCCTTAGAGGCATAAGCAGCCCGTGGACCAGGAGCCGGTCTTGCTCACATGCTCAGGGAGTAGCCGATCGCCAGCGCTGGGGTCAGGAAGGAATTTTCCCCCGGGGCAGATTGGCACTGGTCCCCGGGGTTTTTTGCCTTCCTCTGAGCACTGAGCATGACCCCTTGGCAGGGCTCCTCTGGTCCTGGTGCTCTGGGTTATGGCCTGGTGCTCATGCTCCACGAAGGTGGCCCTCGTGTCCTGCAGCTGGGGGGGGAAGGGCTTTTTTCTCCCCAGGGTGGACTAGCAAGTGTCCCCGGGGTTTTTTGCCTTCCTCCGCAGCCGAGCACAGCCCCTTCATGGGGCTCCTTTGGGCTCCTGTAGCCCAAAGGCAGCGGCTCGTGCTCCACGCAGCTGGCCCTCGTGCCCCGCATCCGGGGGGAGGCAGCCTTCTGCACTCCCAGGGTGGCCCCACTGTGGCCCCGGGACTTGCTGCTGTCCTCTGTAGCACTGAGCACCACCCCCTGTCAGGTCTTCTCCGGCCCATTCTGGCTGGCTTCTTGCACTGCTCTCACACCACCACAGCACTGCTCTGACAGATTTATCAAAAGAAAATAGAACCTAAACTAAGCTAGATTAAAATTAACTAAGCTAAGCTAGCCTAACCTGAAATAAAGAACTTTGTTTAAATAAATAACTTTCGTTTCCTTTTATTTATTCATTATTTTATTGGGGTCTTTATGTTATTTTATTTGTATTTAGAAATGCATTGATTTTACTCTTTTATTATTTTCCTTAATTTTACACCTAAATAGTTAAAATACTCTTTCCACCTGTATCCTTTCTGACTTGTGTCTTTGAAAGCGTTTTTGGTGCTGAAACCCCCCTGCCATTTCAGGTAAATAACGGTCTCATCATTATACAACTCGTTGGGAGTGCAGGGAATGGAATGGAATGGAATGGAATGGAATGGAATGGAACAGAAGAGCTCCGCTATGTTATGCATATAGTTCTGCGTGACAAGCTCTGACGTAGGTCTGAGGGGCTGTCTGCAGTCCCAAGGGAGGCCAGTCCCCCCCAGGAGACCACTCAGGAAACAAGCCTATGGGAGAGCGAACCAGCGGTCATTCTGCATTTCAAGGATTTGCCAGATGTGCTGGGGGGATTTGTTGCCACTCTCAAAAATCTCGGCCCTTCATACAGTACCTTTATGTGATACTTAGCTGAGGGTTTTAAAAACTCTTCCACACAACTGAGTCAGTTACTTGTTTTTCCTGAGTGTTGCGGGGAAAAGCTGCTCAGTCCGTGCGCTTTAAACCGAATTGGGATCAAAGCGCTTCATTGAGCTTACCAAGAACATGGAAGTAGACAGCAGTCAGTGAAGGGTTGCATTCAAGTTGTAAATGCAAGAGGTAACTCCCCCAAACTAGACACATGAATGATAACTAAACACAAACAAGTATCTGAACACCCTGTGTAAGAACGCAGAAGAGATTTCTTAAATCCTTCTTTCCAAGAAAATACCTCACCATAAGCAGCACAGTAGCAAATGCCACTTGCTGTGTTGATAAGTGTTACAAAGATTTACTGCAAACCGGGTTTTGTCCCAATCGATTTTATTTACAATTGATTAGAAATTTAAAAGAGACAATAAGTAAAACAGCGCTGGGTGCGCAGGGGAGTCTCCGCTCCACCAGCAACGCACAACCGGGATCTTTGGAGTACAGTCTCTTATACTTCTCAGATTTGGGTTTTAGCCAATCTTGTTGTCTTCTTTACCCGAATGTCGACGTGGCCCCTTCCTTTGTTCTTTTCTTGTTTGCTGGGGTCTTTTTCCGGTGAAGACGTTGCTGAATTTACTTAGTAATGTATTGACAGAAAAATGCTTACAAGCTTAACATTTTGTTCTATATCTTATATGGTTATTTGCCTAGTGCCCAAGTTTGCAGTATCCTGTAACGAAATGTATCTCCTGATTATTTAACCCCCTTAGGCCAGTCAAACCGTTAAACGGAAGCCCCCTTTGAAACACAGAGCAATTGATTAGGGGAGATTATCCCCTTTGTTTCTCCTTATTGACAGGAGCACTTATGATAATCACGGTCACAAAGGAGGGCTGGTTTCACACAAAGTGCAAAGGCGACAAGGACGCCTAAATTCCTGACACGAATCATCCCTGTATATTTCACATAAGGAATGGTGAGGAACTCCTGTATGTTCTCTGTGCTTCTGCAGAGTTCACCCAGAGGGAACCAAAAGCCCTTTCTTTCACCTCTGGGATCACCACAGGGCAAATGACCGTACACGGTATAAAATCCTTCAATGATACAGTCTGAAGACAGCGATTAATTTACAGGGACAGCCCGCAGCGGTGCCCAGTCTGTGGCCACCATGGGCAGGGAGAGCCCCCTGGGCCTAGGCCCGGCCTCAGGGACAGCAGCCCAAAGGCCTTTCTCCAAGGCATGCTGGCTGAAGGGGCAGCAGCAGAGCTGCAGTGAGCAGGGCTGGGGGGGCGGGGCCCCGTCACCCCCGTCACACCCCCCCCCCCCCCCCCCCGTGTCATAGGGCCCCACCCGCCAAACGCAGCATCACAATGCTCTGGGGCAGTATAGAGGCAGCGTCCTCCCGTGTTCCACTGCCAGAGTGCCCGGCTTTGCCACCAGGACAGAGCTGGCAGCCTGCAGGCAGCCGAGAGGAATTTCCTTGAGGCACCAGTGGAATTACTTGGAGGGGCAGAGAAGGGAAGACTGCCTGAAGCTGCTGGGGCTCTTCTGCTGCAATTGCAGCTCCTGGAGGGGCCACACTCACAGCTTATGGGATGGATGGATGGATGGATGGATGGATGGATGGATGGATGGAAGTCCTGCTTCAGTCCTCGGGGGGCTTGCCGTCCTCATCAGATTCTGGGGAGATAGCGGCAGTAGCCATAGGAAACAGGATGCACAGATGGGCCAGTGGCCACACCCCGGTGCTTTGCAGCTCCCGCTGCCAGGCACGGGAAGGGTTATTGTCCCTAGGGTTGATCAGGCCAGCAGCATTTTGCTCTTCTTGGAAGCCCCTGAGATGGCTCCAGGTGGAGGCAGAAAAGGCAGTGCCAGTGTCCCCTTGTCCCCTTAGAGGCATAAGCAGCCCGTGGACCAGGAGCCGGTCTTGCTCACATGCTCAGGGAGTAGCCGATCGCCAGCGCTGGGGTCAGGAAGGAATTTTCCCCCGGGGCAGATTGGCACTGGTCCCCGGGGGTTTTTTGCCTTCCTCTGAGCACTGAGCATGACCCCTTGGCAGGGCTTCCTCTGGTCCTGGTGCTCTGGGTTATGGCCTGGTGCTCATGCTCCACGAAGGTGGCCCTCGTGTCCTGCAGCTGGGGGGGGAAGGGCTTTTTTTCTCCCCAGGGTGGACTAGCAAGTGTCCCCGGGGTTTTTTGCCTTCCTCCGCAGCCGAGCACAGCCCCTTCATGGGGCTCCTTTGGGCTCCTGTAGCCCAAAGGCAGCGGCTCGTGCTCCACGCAGCTGGCCCTCGTGCCCCGCATCCGGGGGGAGGCAGCCTTCTGCACTCCCAGGGTGGCCCCACTGTGGCCCCGGGACTTGCTGCTGTCCTCTGTAGCACTGAGCACCACCCCCCTGTCAGGTCTTCTCCGGCCCATTCTGGCTGGCTTCTTGCACTGCTCTCACACCACCACAGCACTGCTCTGACAGATTTATCAAAAGAAAAATAGAACCTAAACTAAGCTAGATTAAAATTAACTAAGCTAAGCTAGCCTAACCTGAAATAAAGAACTTTGTTTAAATAAATAACTTTCGTTTCCTTTTATTTATTCATTATTTTATTGGGGTCTTTATGTTATTTATTTGTATTTAGAAATGCATTGATTTTACTCTTTATTATTTTCCTTAATTTTACACCTAAATAGTTTAAAATACTCTTTCCACCATGTATCCTTTCTGACTTGTGTCTTTGAAAGCGTTTTTGGTGCTGAAACCCCCCTGCCATTTCAGGTAAATAACGGTCTCATCATTATACAACTCGTTGGGAGTGCAGGGAATGGAATGGAATGGAATGGATGGAATGAATGGATGGAAGGGAACAGAAGAGCTCCGCTATGTTATGCATATAGTTCTGCGTGACAAGCTCTGACGTAGGTCTGAGGGGCTGTCTGCAGTCCCAAGGGAGGCCAGTCCCCCCAGGAGACCACTCAGGAAACAAGCCTATGGGAGAGCGACCAGCGGTCATTCTGCATTTCAAGGATTTGCCCAGATGTGCTGGGGGGATTTGTTGCCACTCTCAAAATCTCGGCCCTTCATACAGTACCTTTTATGTGATACTTAGCTGAGGGTTTTAAAACTCTTCCACACAACTGAGTCAGTTACTTGTTTTTCCTGAGTGTTGCGGGGAAAAGCTGCTCAGTCCCGTGCGCTTTAAACCGAATTGGGATCAAAGCGCTTCATTGAGCTACCAAGAACATGGAAGTAGACAGCAGTCAGTGAAGGGTTGCATTCAAGTTGTAATGCAAGAGGTAACCCCCCAAACTAGACACATGAATGATAACTAAAACCACAAACAAGTATCTGAACACCCTGTGTAAGAAACGCAGAAGAGATTTCTTAAATCCTTCTTTCCAAGAAAAATACCTCACCATAAGCAGCACAGTAGCAAAATGCCACTTGCTGTGTTGATAAGTGTTACAAAGATTTACTGCAAACCGGGTTTTGTCCCAATCGATTTTATTTACAATTGATTAGAAATTTAAAAGAGACAATAAGTAAAACAGCGCTGGGTGCGCAGGGGAGTCTCCGCTCCACCAGCAACGCACAACCGGGGATCTTTGGAGTACAGTCTCTTATACTTCTCAGATTTGGGTTTTAGCCAATCTTGTTGTCTTCTTTACCCGAATGTCGACGTGGCCCCTTCCTTTGTTCTTTTCTTGTTTGCTGGGGTCTTTTTCCGGTGAAGACGTTGCTGAATTTACTTAGTAATGTATTGACAGAAAAATGCTTACAAGCTTAACATTTTGTTCTATATCTTATATGGTTATTTGCCTAGTGCCAAGTTTGCAGTATCCTGTAACGAAATGTATCTCCTGATTATTTAACCCCCTTAGGCCAGTCAAACCGTTAAAACGGAAGCCCCCTTTGAAACACAGAGCATTGATTAGGGGAGATTATCCCCTTTGTTTCTCCTTATTGACAGGAGCACTTATGATAATCACGGTCACAAGGAGGGCTGGTTTCACACAAAGTGCAAAAGGGCGACAAGGACGCCTAAATTCCTGACACGAATCATCCCTGTATATTTCACATAAGGAATGGTGAGGAACTCCTGTATGTTCTCTGTGCTTCTGCAGAGTTCACCCAGAGGGAACCAAAAGCCCTTTCTTTCACCTCTGGGATCACCACAGGCAATGACCGTACACGGTATAAAATCCTTCAATGATACAGTCTGAAGACAGCGATTAATTTACAGGGACAGCCCGCAGCGGTGCCCAGTCTGTGGCCACCATGGGCAGGGAGAGCCCCCTGGGCCTAGGCCCGGCCTCAGGGACAGCAGCCCAAAGGCCTTTCTCCAAGGCATGCTGACTGAAGGGGCAGCAGCAGAGCTGCAGTGAGCAGGGCTGGGGGGGCGGGGCCCCGTCACCCCCGTCACACCCCCCCCCCCCCCCCCCCGTGTCATAGGGCCCCACCCGCCAACGCAGCATCACAATGCTCTGGGGCAGTATAAGGCAGCGTCCTCCCGTGTTCCACTGCCAGAGTGCCCGGCTTTGCCACCAGGACAGAGCTGGCAGCCTGCAGGCAGCCGAGAGGAATTTCCTTGAGGCACCAGTGGAATTACTTGGAGGGGCAGAGAAGGGAAGACTGCCTGAAGCTGCTGGGGGCTCTTCTGCTGCAATTGCAGCTCCTGGAGGGGCCACACTCACAGCTTATGGGATGGATGGATGGATGGATGGATGGATGGATGGATGGAAGTCCTGCTTCAGTCCTCGGGGGGCTTGCCGTCCTCATCAGATTCTGGGGAGATAGCGGCAGTAGCCATAGGAAACAGGATGCACAGATGGGCCAGTGGCCTCACCCGGTGCTTTGCAGCTCCCGCTGCCAGGCACGGGAAGGGTTCTTGTCCCTAGGGTTGATCGGCCAGCAGCATTTTGCTCTTCTTGGAAGCCCCTGAGATGGCTCCAGGTGGAGGCAGAAAAGGCAGTGCCAGTGTCCCCTTGTCCCCTTAGAGGCATAAGCAGCCCGTGGACCAGGAGCCGGTCTTGCTCACATGCTCAGGGAGTAGCCGATCGCCAGCGCTGGGGTCAGGAAGGAATTTTCCCCCGGGGCAGATTGGCACTGGTCCCCGGGGGTTTTTTGCCTTCCTCTGAGCACTGAGCATGACCCCTTGGCAGGGCTCCTCTGGTCCTGGTGCTCTGGGTTATGGCCTGGTGCTCATGCTCCACGAAGGTGGCCCTCGTGTCCTGCAGCTGGGGGGGGAAGGGCTTTTTCTCCCCAGGGTGGACTAGCAAGTGTCCCCGGGGTTTTTTGCCTTCCTCCGCAGCCGAGCACAGCCCCTTCATGGGGCTCCTTTGGGCTCCTGTAGCCCAAAGGCAGCGGCTCGTGCTCCACGCAGCTGGCCCTCGTGCCCCGCATCCGGGGGGAGGCAGCCTTCTGCACTCCCAGGGTGGCCCCACTGTGGCCCCGGGACTTGCTGCTGTCCTCTGTAGCACTGAGCACCACCCCCTGTCAGGTCTTCTCCGGCCCATTCTGGCTGGCTTCTTGCACTGCTCTCACACCACCACAGCACTGCTCTGACAGATTTATCAAAAGAAAATAGAACCTAAACTAAGCTAGATTAAAATTAACTAAGCTAAGCTAGCCTAACCTGAAATAAAGAACTTTGTTTAAATAAATAACTTTCGTTTCCTTTATTTATTCATTATTTTATTGGGGTCTTTATGTTATTTTATTTGTATTTAGAAATGCATTGATTTTACTCTTTTATTATTTTCCTTAATTTTACACCTAAATAGTTAAAATACTCTTTCCACCTGTATCCTTTCTGACTTGTGTCTTTGAAAGCGTTTTTGGTGCTGAAACCCCCCTGCCATTTCAGGTAAATAACGGTCTCATCATTATACAACTCGTTGGGAGTGCAGGGAATGGAATGGAATGGAATGGAATGGAATGGAATGGAATGGAACAGAAGAGCTCCGCTATGTTATGCATATAGTTCTGCGTGACAAGCTCTGACGTAGGTCTGAGGGGCTGTCTGCAGTCCCAAGGGAGGCCAGTCCCCCCCAGGAGACCACTCAGGAAACAAGCCTATGGGAGAGCGACCAGCGGTCATTCTGCATTTCAAGGATTTGCCCAGATGTGCTGGGGGGATTTGTTGCCACTCTCAATAATCTCGGCCCTTCATACAGTACCTTTATGTGATACTTAGCTGAGGGTTTTAAAACTCTTCCACACACTGAGTCAGTTACTTGTTTTTCCTGAGTGTTGCGGGAAAAGCTGCTCAGTCCGTGCGCTTTAAACCGAATTGGGATCAAAGCGCTTCATTGAGCTACCAAGAACATGGAAGTAGACAGCAGTCAGTGAAGGGTTGCATTCAAGTTGTAATGCAAAGAGGTAACCCCCCAAACTAGACACATGAAATGATAACTAAACACAAACAAGTATCTGAACACCCTGTGTAAGAAAACGCAGAAGAGATTTCTAAAATCCGTCTTTCCAAGAAAATACCTCACCATAAGCAGCACAGTAGCAAATGCCACTTGCTGTGTTGATAAGTGTTACAAAGATTTACTGCAAACCGGGTTTTGTCCCAATCGATTTTATTTACAATTGATTAGAAATTTAAAAGAGACAATAAGTAAAACAGCGCGGGGTGCGCAGGGGAGTCTCCGCTCCACCAGCAACGCACAACCGGGATCTTTGGAGTACAGTCTCTTATACTTCTCAGATTTGGGTTTTAGCCAATCTTGTTGTCTTCTTTACCCGAATGTCGACGTGGCCCCTTTCCTTTGTTCTTTTCTTGTTTGCTGGGGTCTTTTTCCGGTGAAGACGTTGCTGAATTTACTTAGTAATGTATTGACAGAAAAATGCTTACAAGCTTAACATTTTGTTCTATATCTTATATGGTTATTTGCCTAGTGCCCAAGTTTGCAGTATCCTGTAACGAAATGTATCTCCTGATTATTTAACCCCCTTAGGCCAGTCAAACCGTTTAAACGGAAGCCCCCTTTGAAACACAGAGCAATTGATTAGGGGAGATTATCCCCTTTGTTTCTCCTTATTGACAGGAGCACTTATGATAATCACGGTCACAAAGGAGGGCTGGTTTCACACAAAGTGCAAAGGCGACAAGGACGCCTAAATTCCTGACACGAATCATCCCTGTATATTTCACATAAGGAATGGTGAGGAACTCCTGTATGTTCTCTGTGCTTCTGCAGAGTTCACCCAGAGGGAACCAAAAGCCCTTTCTTTCACCTCTGGGATCACCACAGGCAAATGACCGTACAACGGTATAAAATCCTTCAATGATACAGTCTGAAGACAGCGATTAATTTACAGGGACAGCCCGCAGCGGTGCCCAGTCTGTGGCCACCATGGGCAGGGAGAGCCCCCTGGGCCTAGGCCCGGCCTCAGGGACAGCAGCCCAAAGGCCTTTCTCCAAGGCATGCTGGCTGAAGGGGCAGCAGCAGAGCTGCAGTGAGCAGGGCTGGGGGGCGGGGCCCCGTCACCCCCGTCACACCCCCCCCCCCCCCCCCCCGTGTCCATAGGGCCCCCACCCGCCAACGCAGCATCACAATGCTCTGGGGCAGTATAAGGCAGCGTCCTCCCGTGTTCCACTGCCAGAGTGCCCGGCTTTGCCACCAGGACAGAGCTGGCAGCCTGCAGGCAGCCGAGAGGAATTTCCTGAGGCACCAGTGGAATTACTTGGAGGGGCAAGAGAAGGGAAGACTGCCTGAAGCTGCTGGGGCTCTTCTGCTGCAATTGCAGCTCCTGGAGGGGCCACACTCACAGCTTATGGGATGGATGGATGATGGAATGGATGGATGGATGGATGGAAGTCCTGCTTCAGTCCTCGGGGGGCTTGCCGTCCTCATCAGATTCTGGGGAGATAGCGGCAGTAGCCATAGGAAACAGGATGCACAGATGGGCCAGTGGCCTCACCCGTGCTTTGCAGCTCCCGCTGCCAGGCACGGGAAGGGTTCTTGTCCCTAGGGTTGATCAGGCCAGCAGCATTTTGCTCTTCTTGGAAGCCCCTGAGATGGCTCCAGGTGGAGGGCAGAAAAGGCAGTGCCAGTGTCCCCTTGTCCCCTTAGAGGCATAAGCAGCCCGTGGACCAGGAGCCGTCTTGCTCACGATGCTCAGGGAGTAGCCGATCGCCAGCGCTGGGGTCGGAAGGAATTTTCCCCCGGGGCAGATTGGCACTGGTCCCCGGGGGTTTTTGCCTTCCTCTGAGCACTGAGCATGACCCCTTGGCAGGGCTCCTCTGGTCCTGGTGCTCTGGGTTATGGCCTGGTGCTCATGCTCCACGAAGGTGGCCCTCGTGTCCTGCAGCTGGGGGGGGAAGGGCTTTTTTCTCCCCAGGGTGGACTAGCAAGTGTCCCCGGGGGTTTTTTGCCTTCCTCCGCAGCCGAGCACAGCCCCTTCATGGGGCTCCTTTGGGCTCCTGTAGCCCAAAGGCAGCGGCTCGTGCTCCACGCAGCTGGCCCTCGTGCCCCGCATCCGGGGGGAGGCAAGCCTTCTGCACTCCCAGGGTGGGCCCCACTTGTGGCCCCGGGACTTGCTGCTGTCCTCTGTAGCACTGAGCACCACCCCCTGTCAGGTCTTCTCCGGCCCATTCTGGCTGGCTTCTTGCACTGCTCTCACACCACCACAGCACTGCTCTGACAGATTTATCAAAAGAAAATAGAACCTAAACTAAGCTAGATTAAAATTAAACTAAGCTAAGCTAGCCTAACCTGAAATAAAGAACTTTGTTTAAATAAATAACTTTCGTTTCCTTTATTTATTCATTATTTTATTGGGGTCTTTATGTTATTTTATTTGTATTTAGAAATGCATTGATTTTACTCTTTTATTATTTTCCTTAATTTTACACCTAAATAGTTAAAAATACTCTTTCCACCTGTATCCTTTCTGACTTGTGTCTTTGAAAGCGTTTTTGGTGCTGAAACCCCCCTGCCATTTCAGGTAAATAACGGTCTCATCATTATACAACTCGTTGGGAGTGCAGGGAATGGAATGGAATGAATGGAATGGAATGGAATGGAATGGAATGGAATGGAACAGAAGAGCTCCGCTATGTTATGCATATAGTTCTGCGTGACAAGCTCTGACGTAGGTCTGAGGGGCTGTCTGCAGTCCCAGGGAGGCCAGTCCCCCCCCAGGAGACCACTCAGGAAACAAGCCTATGGGAGAGCGACCAGCGGTCATTCTGCATTTCAAGGATTTGCCCAGATGTGCTGGGGGGATTTGTTGCCACTCTCAAAATCTCGGCCCTCATACAGTACCTTTATGTGATACTTAGCTGAGGGTTTTAAAACTCTTCCACACAACTGAGTCAGTTACTTGTTTTTCCTGAGTGTTGCGGGGAAAGCTGCTCAGGTCCGTGCGCTTTAAAACCGAATTGGGATCAAAGCGCTTCATTGAGCTACCAAGAACATGGAAGTAGACAGCAGTCAGTGAAGGGTTTGCATTCAAGTTGTAATGCAAGAGGTAACCCCCCAACTTGACACATGAATGATAACTAAACACAAACAAGTATCTGAACACCCTGTGTAAGAAACGCAGAAGAGATTTCTTAAATCCTTCTTTCCAAGAAAATACCTCACCATAAGCAGCACAGTAGCAAATGCCACTTGCTGTGTTGATAAGTGTTACAAAGATTTACTGCAAACCGGGTTTTGTCCCAATCGATTTTATTTACAATTGATTAGAAATTTAAAAGAGACAATAAGTAAAACAGCGCTGGGTGCGCAGGGGAGTCTCCGCTCCACCAGCAACGCACAACCGGGATCTTTGGAGTACAGTCTCTTATACTTCTCAGATTTGGGTTTTAGCCAATCTTGTTGTCTTCTTTACCCGAATGTCGACGTGGCCCCTTTCCTTTGTTCTTTTCTTGTTTGCTGGGGTCTTTTTCCGGTGAAGACGTTGCTGAATTTACTTAGTAATGTATTGACAGAAAAATGCTTACAAGCTTAACATTTTGTTCTATATCTTATATGGTTATTTGCCTAGTGCCCAAGTTTGCACTATCCTGTAACGAAATGTATCTCCTGATTATTTAACCCCCTTAGGCCAGTCAAACCGTTAAACGGAAGCCCCCTTTGAAACACAGAGCAATTGATTAGGGGAGATTATCCCCTTTGTTTCTCCTTATTGACAGGAGCACTTATGATAATCACGGTCACAAAGGAGGGCTGGTTTCACACAAAGTGCAAAGGCGACAAGGACGCCTAAATTCCTGACACGAATCATCCCTGTATATTTCACATAAGGAATGGTGAGGAACTCCTGTATGTTCTCTGTGCTTCTGCAGAGTTCACCCAGAGGGAACCAAAAGCCCTTTCTTTCACCTCTGGGATCACCACAGGCAAATGACCGTACACGGTATAAAATCCTTCAATGATACAGTCTGAAGACAGCGATTAATTTACAGGGACAGCCCGCAGCGGTGCCCAGTCTGTGGCCACCATGGGCAGGGAGAGCCCCCTGGGCCTAGGCCCGGCCTCAGGGACAGCAGCCCAAAGGCCTTTCTCCAAGGCATGCTGACTGAAGGGGCAGCAGCAGAGCTGCAGTGAGCAGGGCTGGGGGCGGGGCCCCGTCACCCCCGTCACCCCCCCCCCCCCCCCCCCCGTGTCATAGGGCCCCACCCGCCAACGCAGCATCACAATGCTCTGGGGCAGTATAAGGCAGCGTCCTCCCGTGTTCCACTGCCAGAGTGCCCGGCTTTGCCACCAGGACAGAGCTGGCAGCCTGCAGGCAGCCGAGAGGAATTTCCTTGAGGCACCAGTGGAATTACTTGGAGGGGCAGAGAAGGGAAGACTGCCTGAAGCTGCTGGGGCTCTTCTGCTGCAATTGCAGCTCCTGGAGGGGCCACACTCACAGCTTATGGGATGGATGGATGGATGGATGGATGGATGGATGGATGGAAGTCCTGCTTCAGTCCTCGGGGGGCTTGCCGTCCTCATCAGATTCTGGGGAGATAGCGGCAGTAGCCATAGGAAACAGGATGCACAGATGGGCCAGTGGCCTCACCCGGTGCTTTGCAGCTCCCGCTGCCAGGCACGGGAAGGGTTCTTGTCCCTAGGGTTGATCAGGCCAGCAGCATTTTGCTCTTCTTGGAAGCCCCTGAGATGGCTCCAGGTGGAGGCAGAAAAGGCAGTGCCAGTGTCCCCTTGTCCCCTTAGAGGCATAAGCAGCCCGTGGACCAGGAGCCGGTCTTGCTCACATGCTCAGGGAGTAGCCGATCGCCAGCGCTGGGGTCAGGAAGGAATTTTCCCCCGGGGCAGATTGGCACTGGTCCCCGGGGTTTTTTTGCCTTCCTCTGAGCACTGAGCATGACCCCTTGGCAGGGCTCCTCTGGTCCTGGTGCTCTGGGTTATGGCCTGGTGCTCATGCTCCACGAAGGTGGCCCTCGTGTCCTGCAGCTGGGGGGGGAAGGGCTTTTTTCTCCCCAGGGTGGACTAGCAAGTGTCCCCGGGGTTTTTTGCCTTCCTCCGCAGCCGAGCACAGCCCCTTCATGGGGCTCCTTTGGGCTCCTGTAGCCCAAAGGCAGCGGCTCGTGCTCCACGCAGCTGGCCCTCGTGCCCCGCATCCGGGGGGAGGCAGCCTTCTGCACTCCCAGGGTGGCCCCACTGTGGCCCCGGGACTTGCTGCTGTCCTCTGTAGCACTGAGCACCACCCCCTGTCAGGTCTTCTCCGGCCCATTCTGGCTGGCTTCTTGCACTGCTCTCACACCACCACAGCACTGCTCTGACAGATTTATCAAAAGAAAATAGAACCTAAACTAAGCTAGATTAAAATTAACTAAGCTAAGCTAGCCTAACCTGAAATAAAGAACTTTGTTTAAATAAATAACTTTCGTTTCCTTTTATTTATTCATTATTTTATTGGGGTCTTTATGTTATTTTATTTGTATTTAGAAATGCATTGATTTTACTCTTTTATTATTTTCCTTAATTTTACACCTAAATAGTTAAAATACTCTTTCCACCTGTATCCTTTCTGACTTGTGTCTTTGAAAGCGTTTTTGGTGCTGAAACCCCCCTGCCATTTCAGGTAAATAACGGTCTCATCATTATACAACTCGTTGGGAGTGCAGGGAATGGAATGGAATGGAATGGAATGGAATGGAATGGAATGGAATGGAACAGAAGAGCTCCGCTATGTTATGCATATAGTTCTGCGTGACAAGCTCTGACGTAGGTCTGAGGGGCTGTCTGCAGTCCCAAGGGAGGCCAGTCCCCCCCAGGAGACCACTCAGGAAACAAGCCTATGGGAGAGCGACCAGCGGTCATTCTGCATTTCAAGGATTTGCCCAGATGTGCTGGGGGGATTTGTTGCCACTCTCAAAATCTCGGCCCTTCATACAGTACCTTTATGTGATACTTAGCTGAGGGTTTTAAAACTCTTCCACACAACTGAGTCAGTTACTTGTTTTTCCTGAGTGTTGCGGGGAAAAGCTGCTCAGTCCGTGCGCTTTAAACCGAATTGGGATCAAAGCGCTTCATTGAGCTACCAAGAACATGGAAGTAGACAGCAGTCAGTGAAGGGTTGCATTCAAGTTGTAATGCAAGAGGTAACCCCCCAAACTAGACACATGAATGATAACTAAACACAAACAAGTATCTGAACACCCTGTGTAAGAAACGCAGAAGAGATTTCTTAAATCCTTCTTTCCAAGAAAATACCTCACCATAAGCAGCACAGTAGCAAATGCCACTTGCTGTGTTGATAAGTGTTACAAAGATTTACTGCAAACCGGGTTTTGTCCCAATCGATTTTATTTACAATTGATTAGAAATTTAAAAGAGACAATAAGTAAAACAGCGCTGGGTGCGCAGGGGAGTCTCCGCTCCACCAGCAACGCACAACCGGGATCTTTGGAGTACAGTCTCTTATACTTCTCAGATTTGGGTTTTAGCCAATCTTGTTGTCTTCTTTACCCGAATGTCGACGTGGCCCCTTTCCTTTGTTCTTTTCTTGTTTGCTGGGGTCTTTTTCCGGTGAAGACGTTGCTGAATTTACTTAGTAATGTATTGACAGAAAAATGCTTACAAGCTTAACATTTTGTTCTATATCTTATATGGTTATTTGCCTAGTGCCCAAGTTTGCAGTATCCTGTAACGAAATGTATCTCCTGATTATTTAACCCCCTTAGGCCAGTCAAACCGTTAAACGGAAGCCCCCTTTGAAACACAGAGCAATTGATTAGGGGAGATTATCCCCTTTGTTTCTCCTTATTGACAGGAGCACTTATGATAATCACGGTCACAAAGGAGGGCTGGTTTCACACAAAGTGCAAAGGCGACAAGGACGCCTAAATTCCTGACACGAATCATCCCTGTATATTTCACATAAGGAATGGTGAGGAACTCCTGTATGTTCTCTGTGCTTCTGCAGAGTTCACCCAGAGGGAACCAAAAGCCCTTTCTTTCACCTCTGGGATCACCACAGGCAAATGACCGTACACGGTATAAAATCCTTCAATGATACAGTCTGAAGACAGCGATTAATTTACAGGGACAGCCCGCAGCGGTGCCCAGTCTGTGGCCACCATGGGCAGGGAGAGCCCCCTGGGCCTAGGCCCGGCCTCAGGGACAGCAGCCCAAAGGCCTTTCTCCAAGGCATGCTGGCTGAAGGGGCAGCAGCAGAGCTGCAGTGAGCAGGGCTGGGGGGCGGGGCCCCGTCACCCCCGTCACCCCCCCCCCCCCCCCCCCCGTGTCATAGGGCCCCACCCGCCAACGCAGCATCACAATGCTCTGGGGCAGTATAAGGCAGCGTCCTCCCGTGTTCCACTGCCAGAGTGCCCGGCTTTGCCACCAGGACAGAGCTGGCAGCCTGCAGGCAGCCGAGAGGAATTTCCTTGAGGCACCAGTGGAATTACTTGGAGGGGCAGAGAAGGGAAGACTGCCTGAAGCTGCTGGGGCTCTTCTGCTGCAATTGCAGCTCCTGGAGGGGCCACACTCACAGCTTATGGGATGGATGGATGGATGGATGGATGGATGGATGGATGGAAGTCCTGCTTCAGTCCTCGGGGGGCTTGCCGTCCTCATCAGATTCTGGGGAGATAGCGGCAGTAGCCATAGGAAACAGGATGCACAGATGGGCCAGTGGCCTCACCCGGTGCTTTGCAGCTCCCGCTGCCAGGCACGGGAAGGGTTCTTGTCCCTAGGGTTGATCAGGCCAGCAGCATTTTGCTCTTCTTGGAAGCCCCTGAGATGGCTCCAGGTGGAGGCAGAAAAGGCAGTGCCAGTGTCCCCTTGTCCCCTTAGAGGCATAAGCAGCCCGTGGACCAGGAGCCGGTCTTGCTCACATGCTCAGGGAGTAGCCGATCGCCAGCGCTGGGGTCAGGAAGGAATTTTCCCCCGGGGCAGATTGGCACTGGTCCCCGGGGGTTTTTTGCCTTCCTCTGAGCACTGAGCATGACCCCTTGGCAGGGCTCCTCTGGTCCTGGTGCTCTGGGTTATGGCCTGGTGCTCATGCTCCACGAAGGTGGCCCTCGTGTCCTGCAGCTGGGGGGGGAAGGGCTTTTTTCTCCCCCAGGGTGGACTAGCAAGTGTCCCCGGGGTTTTTTGCCTTCCTCCGCAGCCGAGCACAGCCCCTTCATGGGGCTCCTTTGGGCTCCTGTAGCCCAAAGGCAGCGGCTCGTGCTCCACGCAGCTGGCCCTCGTGCCCCGCATCCGGGGGGAGGCAGCCTTCTGCACTCCCAGGGTGGCCCCACTGTGGCCCCGGGACTTGCTGCTGTCCTCTGTAGCACTGAGCACCACCCCCTGTCAGGTCTTCTCCGGCCCATTCTGGCTGGCTTCTTGCACTGCTCTCACACCACCACAGCACTGCTCTGACAGATTTATCAAAAGAAAATAGAACCTAAACTAAGCTAGATTAAAATTAACTAAGCTAAGCTAGCCTAACCTGAAATAAAGAACTTTGTTTAAATAAATAACTTTCGTTTCCTTTTATTTATTCATTATTTTATTGGGGTCTTTATGTTATTTTATTTGTATTTAGAAATGCATTGATTTTACTCTTTTATTATTTTCCTTAATTTTACACCTAAATAGTTAAAATACTCTTTCCACCTGTATCCTTTCTGACTTGTGTCTTTGAAAGCGTTTTTGGTGCTGAAACCCCCCTGCCATTTCAGGTAAATAACGGTCTCATCATTATACAACTCGTTGGGAGTGCAGGGAATGGAATGGAATGGAATGGAATGGAATGGAATGGAATGGAATGGAACAGAAGAGCTCCGCTATGTTATGCATATAGTTCTGCATGACAAGCTCTGACGTAGGTCTGAGGGGCTGTCTGCAGTCCCAAGGGAGGCCAGTCCCCCCCAGGAGACCACTCAGGAAACAAGCCTATGGGAGAGCGACCAGCGGTCATTCTGCATTTCAAGGATTTGCCCAGATGTGCTGGGGGGATTTGTTGCCACTCTCAAAATCTCGGCCCTTCATACAGTACCTTTATGTGATACTTAGCTGAGGGTTTTAAAACTCTTCCACACAACTGAGTCAGTTACTTGTTTTTCCTGATTGTTGCGGGGAAAAGCTGCTCAGTCCGTGCGCTTTAAACCGAATTGGGATCAAAGCGCTTCATTGAGCTACCAAGAACATGGAAGTAGACAGCAGTCAGTGAAGGGTTGCATTCAAGTTGTAATGCAAGAGGTAACCCCCCAAACTAGACACATGAATGATAACTAAACACAAGCAAGTATCTGAACACCCTGTGTAAGAAACGCAGAAGAGATTTCTTAAATCCTTCTTTCCAAGAAAATACCTCACCATAAGCAGCACAGTAGCAAATGCCACTTGCTGTGTTGATAAGTGTTACAAAGATTTACTGCAAACCGGGTTTTGTCCCAATCGATTTTATTTACAATTGATTAGAAATTTAAAAGAGACAATAAGTAAAACAGCGCTGGGTGCGCAGGGGAGTCTCCGCTCCACCAGCAACGCACAACCGGGATCTTTGGAGTACAGTCTCTTATACTTCTCAGATTTGGGTTTTAGCCAATCTTGTTGTCTTCTTTACCCGAATGTCGACGTGGCCCCTTTCCTTTGTTCTTTTCTTGTTTGCTGGGGTCTTTTTCCGGTGAAGACGTTGCTGAATTTACTTAGTAATGTATTGACAGAAAAATGCTTACAAGCTTAACATTTTGTTCTATATCTTATATGGTTATTTGCCTAGTGCCCAAGTTTGCAGTATCCTGTAACGAAATGTATCTCCTGATTATTTAACCCCCTTAGGCCAGTCAAACCGTTAAACGGAAGCCCCCTTTGAAACACAGAGCAATTGATTAGGGGAGATTATCCCCTTTGTTTCTCCTTATTGACAGGAGCACTTATGATAATCACGGTCACAAAGGAGGGCTGGTTTCACACAAAGTGCAAAGGCGACAAGGACGCCTAAATTCCTGACACGAATCATCCCTGTATATTTCACATAAGGAATGGTGAGGAACTCCTGTATGTTCTCTGTGCTTCTGCAGAGTTCACCCAGAGGGAACCAAAAGCCCTTTCTTTCACCTCTGGGATCACCACAGGCAAATGACCGTACACGGTATAAAATCCTTCAATGATACAGTCTGAAGACAGCGATTAATTTACAGGGACAGCCCGCAGCGGTGCCCAGTCTGTGGCCACCATGGGCAGGGAGAGCCCCCTGGGCCTAGGCCCGGCCTCAGGGACAGCAGCCCAAAGGCCTTTCTCCAAGGCATGCTGGCTGAAGGGGCAGCAGCAGAGCTGCAGTGAGCAGGGCTGGGGGGCGGGGCCCCGTCACCCCCGTCACCCCCCCCCCCCCCCCCCCCCGTGTCATAGGGCCCCACCCGCCAACGCAGCATCACAATGCTCTGGGGCAGTATAAGGCAGCGTCCTCCCGTGTTCCACTGCCAGAGTGCCCGGCTTTGCCACCAGGACAGAGCTGGCAGCCTGCAGGCAGCCGAGAGGAATTTCCTTGAGGCACCAGTGGAATTACTTGGAGGGGCAGAGAAGGGAAGACTGCCTGAAGCTGCTGGGGCTCTTCTGCTGCAATTGCAGCTCCTGGAGGGGCCACACTCACAGCTTATGGGATGGATGGATGGATGGATGGATGGATGGATGGATGGAAGTCCTGCTTCAGTCCTCGGGGGGCTTGCCGTCCTCATCAGATTCTGGGGAGATAGCGGCAGTAGCCATAGGAAACAGGATGCACAGATGGGCCAGTGGCCTCACCCGGTGCTTTGCAGCTCCCGCTGCCAGGCACGGGAAGGGTTCTTGTCCCTAGGGTTGATCAGGCCAGCAGCATTTTGCTCTTCTTGGAAGCCCCTGAGATGGCTCCAGGTGGAGGCAGAAAAGGCAGTGCCAGTGTCCCCTTGTCCCCTTAGAGGCATAAGCAGCCCGTGGACCAGGAGCCGGTCTTGCTCACATGCTCAGGGAGTAGCCGATCGCCAGCGCTGGGGTCAGGAAGGAATTTTCCCCCGGGGCAGATTGGCACTGGTCCCCGGGGGTTTTTTGCCTTCCTCTGAGCACTGAGCATGACCCCTTGGCAGGGCTCCTCTGGTCCTGGTGCTCTGGGTTATGGCCTGGTGCTCATGCTCCACGAAGGTGGCCCTCGTGTCCTGCAGCTGGGGGGGGAAGGGCTTTTTTCTCCCCAGGGTGGACTAGCAAGTGTCCCCGGGGTTTTTTGCCTTCCTCCGCAGCCGAGCACAGCCCCTTCATGGGGCTCCTTTGGGCTCCTGTAGCCCAAAGGCAGCGGCTCGTGCTCCACGCAGCTGGCCCTCGTGCCCCGCATCCGGGGGGAGGCAGCCTTCTGCACTCCCAGGGTGGCCCCACTGTGGCCCCGGGACTTGCTGCTGTCCTCTGTAGCACTGAGCACCACCCCCTGTCAGGTCTTCTCCGGCCCATTCTGGCTGGCTTCTTGCACTGCTCTCACACCACCACAGCACTGCTCTGACAGATTTATCAAAAGAAAATAGAACCTAAACTAAGCTAGATTAAAATTAACTAAGCTAAGCTAGCCTAACCTGAAATAAAGAACTTTGTTTAAATAAATAACTTTCGTTTCCTTTTATTTATTCATTATTTTATTGGGGTCTTTATGTTATTTTATTTGTATTTAGAAATGCATTGATTTTACTCTTTTATTATTTTCCTTAATTTTACACCTAAATAGTTAAAATACTCTTTCCACCTGTATCCTTTCTGACTTGTGTCTTTGAAAGCGTTTTTGGTGCTGAAACCCCCCTGCCATTTCAGGTAAATAACGGTCTCATCATTATACAACTCGTTGGGAGTGCAGGGAATGGAATGGAATGGAATGGAATGGACTGGAATGGAATGGAATGGAACAGAAGAGCTCCGCTATGTTATGCATATAGTTCTGCATGACAAGCTCTGACGTAGGTCTGAGGGGCTGTCTGCAGTCCCAAGGGAGGCCAGTCCCCCCCAGGAGACCACTCAGGAAACAAGCCTATGGGAGAGCGACCAGCGGTCATTCTGCATTTCAAGGATTTGCCCAGATGTGCTGGGGGGATTTGTTGCCACTCTCAAAATCTCGGCCCTTCATACAGTACCTTTATGTGATACTTAGCTGAGGGTTTTAAAACTCTTCCACACAACTGAGTCAGTTACTTGTTTTTCCTGAGTGTTGCGGGGAAAAGCTGCTCAGTCCGTGCGCTTTAAACCGAATTGGGATCAAAGCGCTTCATTGAGCTACCAAGAACATGGAAGTAGACAGCAGTCAGTGAAGGGTTGCATTCAAGTTGTAATGCAAGAGGTAACCCCCCAAACTAGACACATGAATGATAACTAAACACAAACAAGTATCTGAACACCCTGTGTAAGAAACGCAGAAGAGATTTCTTAAATCCTTCTTTCCAAGAAAATACCTCACCATAAGCAGCACAGTAGCAAATGCCACTTGCTGTGTTGATAAGGAATGGTGAGGAACTCCTGTATGTTCTCTGTGCTTCTGCAGAGTTCACCCAGAGGGAACCAAAAGCCCTTTCTTTCACCTCTGGGATCACCACAGGCAAATGACCGTACACGGTATAAAATCCTTCAATGATACAGTCTGAAGACAGCGATTAATTTACAGGGACAGCCCGCAGCGGTGCCCAGTCTGTGGCCACCATGGGCAGGGAGAGCCCCCTGGGCCTAGGCCCGGCCTCAGGGACAGCAGCCCAAAGGCCTTTCTCCAAGGCATGCTGGCTGAAGGGGCAGCAGCAGAGCTGCAGTGAGCAGGGCTGGGGGGCGGGGCCCCGTCCCCCCCGTCACCCCCCCCCCCCCCCCCCCCCGTGTCATAGGGCCCCACCCGCCAACGCAGCATCACAATGCTCTGGGGCAGTATAAGGCAGCGTCCTCCCGTGTTCCACTGCCAGAGTGCCCGGCTTTGCCACCAGGACAGAGCTGGCAGCCTGCAGGCAGCCGAGAGGAATTTCCTTGAGGCACCAGTGGAATTACTTGGAGGGGCAGAGAAGGGAAGACTGCCTGAAGCTGCTGGGGCTCTTCTGCTGCAATTGCAGCTCCTGGAGGGGCCACACTCACAGCTTATGGGATGGATGGATGGATGGATGGATGGATGGATGGATGTCCTGCTTCAGTCCTCGGGGGGCTTGCCGTCCTCATCAGATTCTGGGGAGATAGCGGCAGTAGCCATAGGAAACAGGATGCACAGATGGGCCAGTGGCCTCACCCGGTGCTTTGCAGCTCCCGCTGCCAGGCACGGGAAGGGTTCTTGTCCCTAGGGTTGATCAGGCCAGCAGCATTTTGCTCTTCTTGGAAGCCCCTGAGATGGCTCCAGGTGGAGGCAGAAAAGGCAGTGCCAGTGTCCCCTTGTCCCCTTAGAGGCATAAGCAGCCCGTGGACCAGGAGCCGGTCTTGCTCACATGCTCAGGGAGTAGCCGATCGCCAGCGCTGGGGTCAGGAAGGAATTTTCCCCCGGGGCAGATTGGCACTGGTCCCCGGGGGTTTTTTGCCTTCCTCTGAGCACTGAGCATGACCCCTTGGCAGGGCTCCTCTGGTCCTGGTGCTCTGGGTTATGGCCTGGTGCTCATGCTCCACGAAGGTGGCCCTCGGGTCCTGCAGCTGGGGGGGGAAGGGCTTTTTTCTCCCCAGGGTGGACTAGCAAGTGTCCCCGGGGTTTTTTGCCTTCCTCCGCAGCCGAGCACAGCCCCTTCATGGGGCTCCTTTGGGCTCCTGTAGCCCAAAGGCAGCGGCTCGTGCTCCACGCAGCTGGCCCTCGTGCCCCGCATCCGGGGGGAGGCAGCCTTCTGCACTCCCAGGGTGGCCCCACTGTGGCCCCGGGACTTGCTGCTGTCCTCTGTAGCACTGAGCACCACCCCCTGTCAGGTCTTCTCCGGCCCATTCTGGCTGGCTTCTTGCACTGCTCTCACACCACCACAGCACTGCTCTGACAGATTTATCAAAAGAAAATAGAACCTAAACTAAGCTAGATTAAAATTAACTAAGCTAAGCTAGCCTAACCTGAAATAAAGAACTTTGTTTAAATAAATAACTTTCGTTTCCTTTTATTTATTCATTATTTTATTGGGGTCTTTATGTTATTTTATTTGTATTTAGAAATGCATTGATTTTACTCTTTTATTATTTTCCTTAATTTTACACATAAATAGTTAAAATACTATTTACACCTGTATCCTTTCTGACTTGTGTCTATGAAAGCGTTTTTGGTGCTGAAACCCCCCTGCCATTTCAGGTAAATAACGGTCTCATCATTATACAACTCGTTGGGAGTGCAGGGAATGGAATGGAATGGAATGGAATGGAATGGAATGGAACAGAAGAGCTCCGCTATGTTATGCATATAGTTCTGCGTGACAAGCTCTGACGTAGGTCTGAGGGGCTGTCTGCAGTCCCAAGGGAGGCCAGTCCCCCCCAGGAGACCACTCAGGAAACAAGCCTATGGGAGAGCGACCAGCGGTCATTCTGCATTTCAAGGATTTGCCCAGATGTGCTGGGGGGATTTGTTGCCACTCTCAAAATCTCGGCCCTTCATACAGTACCTTTATGTGATACTTAGCTGAGGGTTTTAAAACTCTTCCACACAACTGAGTCAGTTACTTGTTTTTCCTGAGTGTTGCGGGGAAAAGCTGCTCAGTCCGTGCGCTTTAAACCGAATTGGGATCAAAGCGCTTCATTGAGCTACCAAGAACATGGAAGTAGACAGCAGTCAGTGAAGGGTTGCATTCAAGTTGTAATGCAAGAGGTAACCCCCCAAACTAGACACATGAATGATAACTAAACACAAACAAGTATCTGAACACCCTGTGTAAGAAACGCAGAAGAGATTTCTTAAATCCTTCTTTCCAAGAAAACCTCACCATAAGCAGCACAGTAGCAAATGCCACTTGCTGTGTTGATAAGGAATGGTGAGGAACTCCTGTATGTTCTCTGTGCTTCTGCAGAGTTCAACCAGAGGGAACCAAAAGCCCTTTCTTTCACCTCTGGGATCACCACAGGCAAATGACCGTACACGGTATAAAATCCTTCAATGATACAGTCTGAAGACAGCGATTAATTTACAGGGACAGCCCGCAGCGGTGCCCAGTCTGTGGCCACCATGGGCAGGGAGAGCCCCCTGGGCCTAGGCCCGGCCTCAGGGACAGCAGCCCAAAGGCCTTTCTCCAAGGCATGCTGGCTGAAGGGGCAGCAGCAGAGCTGCAGTGAGCAGGGCTGGGGGGCGGGGCCCCGTCACCCCCGTCACCCCCCCCCCCCCCCCCCCCCGTGTCATAGGGCCCCACCCGCCAACGCAGCATCACAATGCTCTGGGGCAGTATAAGGCAGCGTCCTCCCGTGTTCCACTGCCAGAGTGCCCGGCTTTGCCACCAGGACAGAGCTGGCAGCCTGCAGGCAGCCGAGAGGAATTTCCTTGAGGCACCAGTGGAATTACTTGGAGGGGCAGAGAAGGGAAGACTGCCTGAAGCTGCTGGGGCTCTTCTGCTGCAATTGCAGCTCCTGGAGGGGCCACACTCACAGCTTATGGGATTGATGGATGGATGGATGGATGGATGGATGGATGGAAGTCCTGCTTCAGTCCTCGGGGGGCTTGCCGTCCTCATCAGATTCTGGGGAGATAGCGGCAGTAGCCATAGGAAACAGGATGCACAGATGGGCCAGTGGCCTCACCCGGTGCTTTGCAGCTCCCGCTGCCAGGCACGGGAAGGGTTCTTGTCCCTAGGGTTGATCAGGCCAGCAGCATTTTGCTCTTCTTGGAAGCCCCTGAGATGGCTCCAGGTGGAGGCAGAAAAGGCAGTGCCAGTGTCCCCTTGTCCCCTTAGAGGCATAAGCAGCCCGTGGACCAGGAGCCGGTCTTGCTCACATGCTCAGGGAGTAGCCGATCGCCAGCGCTGGGGTCAGGAAGGAATTTTCCCCCGGGGCAGATTGGCACTGGTCCCCGGGGGTTTTTTGCCTTCCTCTGAGCACTGAGCATGACCCCTTGGCAGGGCTCCTCTGGTCCTGGTGCTCTGGGTTATGGCCTGGTGCTCATGCTCCACGAAGGTGGCCCTCGTGTCCTGCAGCTGGGGGGGGAAGGGCTTTTTTCTCCCCAGGGTGGACTAGCAAGTGTCCCCGGGGTTTTTTGCCTTCCTCCGCAGCCGAGCACAGCCCCTTCATGGGGCTCCTTTGGGCTCCTGTAGCCCAAAGGCAGCGGCTCGTGCTCCACGCAGCTGGCCCTCGTGCCCCGCATCCGGGGGGAGGCAGCCTTCTGCACTCCCAGGGTGGCCCCACTGTGGCCCCGGGACTTGCTGCTGTCCTCTGTAGCACTGAGCACCACCCCCTGTCAGGTCTTCTCCGGCCCATTCTGGCTGGCTTCTTGCACTGCTCTCACACCACCACAGCACTGCTCTGACAGATTTATCAAAAGAAAATAGAACCTAAACTAAGCTAGATTAAAATTAACTAAGCTAAGCTAGCCTAACCTGAAATAAAGAACTTTGTTTAAATAAATAACTTTCGTTTCCTTTTATTTATTCATTATTTTATTGGGGTCTTTATGTTATTTTATTTGTATTTAGAAATGCATTGATTTTACTCTTTTATTATTTTCCTGAATTTTACACCTAAATAGTTAAAATACTCTTTCCACCTGTATCCTTTCTGACTTGTGTCTTTGAAAGCGTTTTTGGTGCTGAAACCCCCCTGCCATTTCAGGTAAATAACGGTCTCATCATTATACAACTCGTTGGGAGTGCAGGGAATGGAATGGAATGGAATGGAATGGAATGGAATGGAATGGAATGGAACAGAAGAGCTCCGCTATGTTATGCATATAGTTCTGCGTGACAAGCTCTGACGTAGGTCTGAGGGGCTGTCTGCAGTCCCAAGGGAGGCCAGTCCCCCCCAGGAGACCACTCAGGAAACAAGCCTATGGGAGAGCGACCAGCGGTCATTCTGCATTTCAAGGATTTGCCCAGATGTGCTGGGGGGATTTGTTGCCACTCTCAAAATCTCGGCCCTTCATACAGTACCTTTATGTGATACTTAGCTGAGGGTTTTAAAACTCTTCCACACAACTGAGTCAGTTACTTGTTTTTCCTGAGTGTTGCGGGGAAAAGCTGCTCAGTCCGTGCGCTTTAAACCGAATTGGGATCAAAGCGCTTCATTGAGCTACCAAGAACATGGAAGTAGACAGCAGTCAGTGAAGGGTTGCATTCAAGTTGTAATGCAAGAGGTAACCCCCCAAACTAGACACATGAATGATAACTAAACACAAACAAGTATCTGAACACCCTGTGTAAGAAACGCAGAAGAGATTTCTTAAATCCTTCTTTCCAAGAAAATACCTCACCATAAGCAGCACAGTAGCAAATGCCACTTGCTGTGTTGATAAGTGTTACAAAGATTTACTGCAAACCGGGTTTTGTCCCAATCGATTTTATTTACAATTGATTAGAAATTTAAAAGAGACAATAAGTAAAACAGCGCTGGGTGCGCAGGGGAGTCTCCGCTCCACCAGCAACGCACAACCGGGATCTTTGGAGTACAGTCTCTTATACTTCTCAGATTTGGGTTTTAGCCAATCTTGTTGTCTTCTTTACCCGAATGTCGACGTGGCCCCTTTCCTTTGTTCTTTTCTTGTTTGCTGGGGTCTTTTTCCGGTGAAGACGTTGCTGAATTTACTTAGTAATGTATTGACAGAAAAATGCTTACAAGCTTAACATTTTGTTCTATATCTTATATGGTTATTTGCCTAGTGCCCAAGTTTGCAGTATCCTGTAACGAAATGTATCTCCTGATTATTTAACCCCCTTAGGCCAGTCAAACCGTTAAACGGAAGCCCCCTTTGAAACACAGAGCAATTGATTAGGGGAGATTATCCCCTTTGTTTCTCCTTATTGACAGGAGCACTTATGATAATCACGGTCACAAAGGAGGGCTGGTTTCACACAAAGTGCAAAGGCGACAAGGACGCCTAAATTCCTGACACGAATCATCCCTGTATATTTCACATAAGGAATGGTGAGGAACTCCTGTATGTTCTCTGTGCTTCTGCAGAGTTCACCCAGAGGGAACCAAAAGCCCTTTCTTTCACCTCTGGGATCACCACAGGCAAATGACCGTACACGGTATAAAATCCTTCAATGATACAGTCTGAAGACAGCGATTAATTTACAGGGACAGCCCGCAGCGGTGCCCAGTCTGTGGCCACCATGGGCAGGGAGAGCCCCCTGGGCCTAGGCCCGGCCTCAGGGACAGCAGCCCAAAGGCCTTTCTCCAAGGCATGCTGGCTGAAGGGGCAGCAGCAGAGCTGCAGTGAGCAGGGCTGGGGGGCGGGGCCCCGTCACCCCCGTCACCCCCCCCCCCCCCCCCCCCCGTGTCATAGGGCCCCACCCGCCAACGCAGCATCACAATGCTCTGGGGCAGTATAAGGCAGCGTCCTCCCGTGTTCCACTGCCAGAGTGCCCGGCTTTGCCACCAGGACAGAGCTGGCAGCCTGCAGGCAGCCGAGAGGAATTTCCTTGAGGCACCAGTGGAATTACTTGGAGGGGCAGAGAAGGGAAGACTGCCTGAAGCTGCTGGGGCTCTTCTGCTGCAATTGCAGCTCCTGGAGGGGCCACACTCACAGCTTATGGGATGGATGGATGGATGGATGGATGGATGGATGGATGGAAGTCCTGCTTCAGTCCTCGGGGGGCTTGCCGTCCTCATCAGATTCTGGGGAGATAGCGGCAGTAGCCATAGGAAACAGGATGCACAGATGGGCCAGTGGCCTCACCCGGTGCTTTGCAGCTCCCGCTGCCAGGCACGGGAAGGGTTCTTGTCCCTAGGGTTGATCAGGCCAGCAGCATTTTGCTCTTCTTGGAAGCCCCTGAGATGGCTCCAGGTGGAGGCAGAAAAGGCAGTGCCAGTGTCCCCTTGTCCCCTTAGAGGCATAAGCAGCCCGTGGACCAGGAGCCGGTCTTGCTCACATGCTCAGGGAGTAGCCGATCGCCAGCGCTGGGGTCAGGAAGGAATTTTCCCCCGGGGCAGATTGGCACTGGTCCCCGGGGGTTTTTTGCCTTCCTCTGAGCACTGAGCATGACCCCTTGGCAGGGCTCCTCTGGTCCTGGTGCTCTGGGTTATGGCCTGGTGCTCATGCTCCACGAAGGTGGCCCTCGTGTCCTGCAGCTGGGGGGGGAAGGGCTTTTTTCTCCCCAGGGTGGACTAGCAAGTGTCCCCGGGGTTTTTTGCCTTCCTCCGCAGCCGAGCACAGCCCCTTCATGGGGCTCCTTTGGGCTCCTGTAGCCCAAAGGCAGCGGCTCGTGCTCCACGCAGCTGGCCCTCGTGCCCCGCATCCGGGGGGAGGCAGCCTTCTGCACTCCCAGGGTGGCCCCACTGTGGCCCCGGGACTTGCTGCTGTCCTCTGTAGCACTGAGCACCACCCCCTGTCAGGTCTTCTCCGGCCCATTCTGGCTGGCTTCTTGCACTGCTCTCACACCACCACAGCACTGCTCTGACAGATTTATCAAAAGAAAATAGAACCTAAACTAAGCTAGATTAAAATTAACTAAGCTAAGCTAGCCTAACCTGAAATAAAGAACTTTGTTTAAATAAATAACTTTCGTTTCCTTTTATTTATTCATTATTTTATTGGGGTCTTTATGTTATTTTATTTGTATTTAGAAATGCATTGATTTTACTCTTTTATTATTTTCCTGAATTTTACACCTAAATAGTTAAAATACTCTTTCCACCTGTATCCTTTCTGACTTGTGTCTTTGAAAGCGTTTTTGGTGCTGAAACCCCCCTGCCATTTCAGGTAAATAACGGTCTCATCATTATACAACTCGTTGGGAGTGCAGGGAATGGAATGGAATGGAATGGAATGGAATGGAATGGAATGGAATGGAGAAGAGCTCCGCTATGTTATGCATATAGTTCTGCGTGACAAGCTCTGACGTAGGTCTGAGGGGCTGTCTGCAGTCCCAAGGGAGGCCAGTCCCCCCCAGGAGACCACTCAGGAAACAAGCCTATGGGAGAGCGACCAGCGGTCATTCTGCATTTCAAGGATTTGCCCAGATGTGCTGGGGGGATTTGTTGCCACTCTCAAAATCTCGGCCCTTCATACAGTACCTTTATGTGATACTTAGCTGAGGGTTTTAAAACTCTTCCACACAACTGAGTCAGTTACTTGTTTTTCCTGAGTGTTGCGGGGAAAAGCTGCTCAGTCCGTGCGCTTTAAACCGAATTGGGATCAAAGCGCTTCATTGAGCTACCAAGAACATGGAAGTAGACAGCAGTCAGTGAAGGGTTGCATTCAAGTTGTAATGCAAGAGGTAACCCCCCAAACTAGACACATGAATGATAACTAAACACAAACAAGTATCTGAACACCCTGTGTAAGAAACGCAGAAGAGATTTCTTAAATCCTTCTTTCCAAGAAAATACCTCACCATAAGCAGCACAGTAGCAAATGCCACTTGCTGTGTTGATAAGTGTTACAAAGATTTACTGCAAACCGGGTTTTGTCCCAATCGATTTTATTTACAATTGATTAGAAATTTAAAAGAGACAATAAGTAAAACAGCGCTGGGTGCGCAGGGGAGTCTCCGCTCCACCAGCAACGCACAACCGGGATCTTTGGAGTACAGTCTCTTATACTTCTCAGATTTGGGTTTTAGCCAATCTTGTTGTCTTCTTTACCCGAATGTCGACGTGGCCCCTTTCCTTTGTTCTTTTCTTGTTTGCTGGGGTCTTTTTCCGGTGAAGACGTTGCTGAATTTACTTAGTAATGTATTGACAGAAAAATGCTTACAAGCTTAACATTTTGTTCTATATCTTATATGGTTATTTGCCTAGTGCCCAAGTTTGCAGTATCCTGTAACGAAATGTATCTCCTGATTATTTAACCCCCTTAGGCCAGTCAAACCGTTAAACGGAAGCCCCCTTTGAAACACAGAGCAATTGATTAGGGGAGATTATCCCCTTTGTTTCTCCTTATTGACAGGAGCACTTATGATAATCACGGTCACAAAGGAGGGCTGGTTTCACACAAAGTGCAAAGGCGACAAGGACGCCTAAATTCCTGACACGAATCATCCCTGTATATTTCACATAAGGAATGGTGAGGAACTCCTGTATGTTCTCTGTGCTTCTGCAGAGTTCACCCAGAGGGAACCAAAAGCCCTTTCTTTCACCTCTGGGATCACCACAGGCAAATGACCGTACACGGTATAAAATCCTTCAATGATACAGTCTGAAGACAGCGATTAATTTACAGGGACAGCCCGCAGCGGTGCCCAGTCTGTGGCCACCATGGGCAGGGAGAGCCCCCTGGGCCTAGGCCCGGCCTCAGGGACAGCAGCCCAAAGGCCTTTCTCCAAGGCATGCTGACTGAAGGGGCAGCAGCAGAGCTGCAGTGAGCAGGGCTGGGGGGCGGGGCCCCGTCACCCCCGTCACCCCCCCCCCCCCCCCCCCCCCGTGTCATAGGGCCCCACCCGCCAACGCAGCATCACAATGCTCTGGGGCAGTATAAGGCAGCGTCCTCCCGTGTTCCACTGCCAGAGTGCCCGGCTTTGCCACCAGGACAGAGCTGGCAGCCTGCAGGCAGCCGAGAGGAATTTCCTTGAGGCACCAGTGGAATTACTTGGAGGGGCAGAGAAGGGAAGACTGCCTGAAGCTGCTGGGGCTCTTCTGCTGCAATTGCAGCTCCTGGAGGGGCCACACTCACAGCTTATGGGATGGATGGATGGATGGATGGATGGATGGATGGATGGAAGTCCTGCTTCAGTCCTCGGGGGGCTTGCCGTCCTCATCAGATTCTGGGGAGATAGCGGCAGTAGCCATAGGAAACAGGATGCACAGATGGGCCAGTGGCCTCACCCGGTGCTTTGCAGCTCCCGCTGCCAGGCACGGGAAGGGTTCTTGTCCCTAGGGTTGATCAGGCCAGCAGCATTTTGCTCTTCTTGGAAGCCCCTGAGATGGCTCCAGGTGGAGGCAGAAAAGGCAGTGCCAGTGTCCCCTTGTCCCCTTAGAGGCATAAGCAGCCCGTGGACCAGGAGCCGGTCTTGCTCACATGCTCAGGGAGTAGCCGATCGCCAGCGCTGGGGTCAGGAAGGAATTTTCCCCCGGGGCAGATTGGCACTGGTCCCCGGGGGTTTTTTGCCTTCCTCTGAGCACTGAGCATGACCCCTTGGCAGGGCTCCTCTGGTCCTGGTGCTCTGGGTTATGGCCTGGTGCTCATGCTCCACGAAGGTGGCCCTCGTGTCCTGCAGCTGGGGGGGGAAGGGCTTTTTTCTCCCCAGGGTGGACTAGCAAGTGTCCCCGGGGTTTTTTGCCTTCCTCCGCAGCCGAGCACAGCCCCTTCATGGGGCTCCTTTGGGCTCCTGTAGCCCAAAGGCAGCGGCTCGTGCTCCACGCAGCTGGCCCTCGTGCCCCGCATCCGGGGGGAGGCAGCCTTCTGCACTCCCAGGGTGGCCCCACTGTGGCCCCGGGACTTGCTGCTGTCCTCTGTAGCACTGAGCACCACCCCCTGTCAGGTCTTCTCCGGCCCATTCTGGCTGGCTTCTTGCACTGCTCTCACACCACCACAGCACTGCTCTGACAGATTTATCAAAAGAAAATAGAACCTAAACTAAGCTAGATTAAAATTAACTAAGCTAAGCTAGCCTAACCTGAAATAAAGAACTTTGTTTAAATAAATAACTTTCGTTTCCTTTTATTTATTCATTATTTTATTGGGGTCTTTATGTTATTTTATTTGTATTTAGAAATGCATTGATTTTACTCTTTTATTATTTTCCTTAATTTTACACCTAAATAGTTAAAATACTCTTTCCACCTGTATCCTTTCTGACTTGTGTCTTTGAAAGCGTTTTTGGTGCTGAAACCCCCCTGCCATTTCAGGTAAATAACGGTCTCATCATTATACAACTCGTTGGGAGTGCAGGGAATGGAATGGAATGGAATGGAATGGAATGGAATGGAATGGAACAGAAGAGCTCCGCTATGTTATGCATATAGTTCTGCATGACAAGCTCTGACGTAGGTCTGAGGGGCTGTCTGCAGTCCCAAGGGAGGCCAGTCCCCCCCAGGAGACCACTCAGGAAACAAGCCTATGGGAGAGCGACCAGCGGTCATTCTGCATTTCAAGGATTTGCCCAGATGTGCTGGGGGGATTTGTTGCCACTCTCAAAATCTCGGCCCTTCATACAGTACCTTTATGTGATACTTAGCTGAGGGTTTTAAAACTCTTCCACACAACTGAGTCAGTTACTTGTTTTTCCTGAGTGTTGCGGGGAAAAGCTGCTCAGTCCGTGCGCTTTAAACCGAATTGGGATCAAAGCGCTTCATTGAGCTACCAAGAACATGGAAGTAGACAGCAGTCAGTGAAGGGTTGCATTCAAGTTGTAATGCAAGAGGTAACCCCCCAAACTAGACACATGAATGATAACTAAACACAAACAAGTATCTGAACACCCTGTGTAAGAAACGCAGAAGAGATTTCTTAAATCCTTCTTTCCAAGAAAATACCTCACCATAAGCAGCACAGTAGCAAATGCCACTTGCTGTGTTGATAAGTGTTACAAAGATTTACTGCAAACCGGGTTTTGTCCCAATCGATTTTATTTACAATTGATTAGAAATTTAAAAGAGACAATAAGTAAAACAGCGCTGGGTGCGCAGGGGAGTCTCCGCTCCACCAGCAACGCACAACCGGGATCTTTGGAGTACAGTCTCTTATACTTCTCAGATTTGGGTTTTAGCCAATCTTGTTGTCTTCTTTACCCGAATGTCGACGTGGCCCCTTTCCTTTGTTCTTTTCTTGTTTGCTGGGGTCTTTTTCCGGTGAAGACGTTGCTGAATTTACTTAGTAATGTATTGACAGAAAAATGCTTACAAGCTTAACATTTTGTTCTATATCTTATATGGTTATTTGCCTAGTGCCCAAGTTTGCAGTATCCTGTAACGAAATGTATCTCCTGATTATTTAACCCCCTTAGGCCAGTCAAACCGTTAAACGGAAGCCCCCTTTGAAACACAGAGCAATTGATTAGGGGAGATTATCCCCTTTGTTTCTCCTTATTGACAGGAGCACTTATGATAATCACGGTCACAAAGGAGGGCTGGTTTCACACAAAGTGCAAAGGCGACAAGGACGCCTAAATTCCTGACACGAATCATCCCTGTATATTTCACATAAGGAATGGTGAGGAACTCCTGTATGTTCTCTGTGCTTCTGCAGAGTTCACCCAGAGGGAACCAAAAGCCCTTTCTTTCACCTCTGGGATCACCACAGGCAAATGACCGTACACGGTATAAAATCCTTCAATGATACAGTCTGAAGACAGCGATTAATTTACAGGGACAGCCCGCAGCGGTGCCCAGTCTGTGGCCACCATGGGCAGGGAGAGCCCCCTGGGCCTAGGCCCGGCCTCAGGGACAGCAGCCCAAAGGCCTTTCTCCAAGGCATGCTGGCTGAAGGGGCAGCAGCAGAGCTGCAGTGAGCAGGGCTGGGGGGCGGGGCCCCGTCACCCCCGTCACCCCCCCCCCCCCCCCCCCCCGTGTCATAGGGCCCCACCCGCCAACGCAGCATCACAATGCTCTGGGGCAGTATAAGGCAGCGTCCTCCCGTGTTCCACTGCCAGAGTGCCCGGCTTTGCCACCAGGACAGAGCTGGCAGCCTGCAGGCAGCCGAGAGGAATTTCCTTGAGGCACCAGTGGAATTACTTGGAGGGGCAGAGAAGGGAAGACTGCCTGAAGCTGCTGGGGCTCTTCTGCTGCAATTGCAGCTCCTGGAGGGGCCACACTCACAGCTTATGGGATGGATGGATGGATGGATGGATGGATGGATGGATGGATGGAAGTCCTGCTTCAGTCCTCGGGGGGCTTGCCGTCCTCATCAGATTCTGGGGAGATAGCGGCAGTAGCCATAGGAAACAGGATGCACAGATGGGCCAGTGGCCTCACCCGGTGCTTTGCAGCTCCCGCTGCCAGGCACGGGAAGGGTTCTTGTCCCTAGGGTTGATCAGGCCAGCAGCATTTTGCTCTTCTTGGAAGCCCCTGAGATGGCTCCAGGTGGAGGCAGAAAAGGCAGTGCCAGTGTCCCCTTGTCCCCTTAGAGGCATAAGCAGCCCGTGGACCAGGAGCCGGTCTTGCTCACATGCTCAGGGAGTAGCCGATCGCCAGCGCTGGGGTCAGGAAGGAATTTTCCCCCGGGGCAGATTGGCACTGGTCCCCGGGGGTTTTTTGCCTTCCTCTGAGCACTGAGCATGACCCCTTGGCAGGGCTCCTCTGGTCCTGGTGCTCTGGGTTATGGCCTGGTGCTCATGCTCCACGAAGGTGGCCCTCGTGTCCTGCAGCTGGGGGGGGAAGGGCTTTTTTCTCCCCAGGGTGGACTAGCAAGTGTCCCCGGGGTTTTTTGCCTTCCTCCGCAGCCGAGCACAGCCCCTTCATGGGGCTCCTTTGGGCTCCTGTAGCCCAAAGGCAGCGGCTCGTGCTCCACGCAGCTGGCCCTCGTGCCCCGCATCCGGGGGGAGGCAGCCTTCTGCACTCCCAGGGTGGCCCCACTGTGGCCCCGGGACTTGCTGCTGTCCTCTGTAGCACTGAGCACCACCCCCTGTCAGGTCTTCTCCGGCCCATTCTGGCTGGCTTCTTGCACTGCTCTCACACCACCACAGCACTGCTCTGACAGATTTATCAAAAGAAAATAGAACCTAAACTAAGCTAGATTAAAATTAACTAAGCTAAGCTAGCCTAACCTGAAATAAAGAACTTTGTTTAAATAAATAACTTTCGTTTCCTTTTATTTATTCATTATTTTATTGGGGTCTTTATGTTATTTTATTTGTATTTAGAAATGCATTGATTTTACTCTTTTATTATTTTCCTTAATTTTACACCTAAATAGTTAAAATACTCTTTCCACCTGTATCCTTTCTGACTTGTGTCTTTGAAAGCGTTTTTGGTGCTGAAACCCCCCTGCCATTTCAGGTAAATAACGGTCTCATCATTATACAACTCGTTGGGAGTGCAGGGAATGGAATGGAATGGAATGGAATGGAATGGAATGGAATGGAATGGAACAGAAGAGCTCCGCTATGTTATGCATATAGTTCTGCGTGACAAGCTCTGACGTAGGTCTGAGGGGCTGTCTGCAGTCCCAAGGGAGGCCAGTCCCCCCCAGGAGACCACTCAGGAAACAAGCCTATGGGAGAGCGACCAGCGGTCATTCTGCATTTCAAGGATTTGCCCAGATGTGCTGGGGGGATTTGTTGCCACTCTCAAAATCTCGGCCCTTCATACAGTACCTTTATGTGATACTTAGCTGAGGGTTTTAAAACTCTTCCACACAACTGAGTCAGTTACTTGTTTTTCCTGAGTGTTGCGGGGAAAAGCTGCTCAGTCCGTGCGCTTTAAACCGAATTGGGATCAAAGCGCTTCATTGAGCTACCAAGAACATGGAAGTAGACAGCAGTCAGTGAAGGGTTGCATTCAAGTTGTAATGCAAGAGGTAACCCCCCAAACTAGACACATGAATGATAACTAAACACAAACAAGTATCTGAACACCCTGTGTAAGAAACGCAGAAGAGATTTCTTAAATCCTTCTTTCCAAGAAAATACCTCACCATAAGCAGCACAGTAGCAAATGCCACTTGCTGTGTTGATAAGTGTTACAAAGATTTACTGCAAACCGGGTTTTGTCCCAATCGATTTTATTTACAATTGATTAGAAATTTAAAAGAGACAATAAGTAAAACAGCGCTGGGTGCGCAGGGGAGTCTCCGCTCCACCAGCAACGCACAACCGGGATCTTTGGAGTACAGTCTCTTATACTTCTCAGATTTGGGTTTTAGCCAATCTTGTTGTCTTCTTTACCCGAATGTCGACGTGGCCCCTTTCCTTTGTTCTTTTCTTGTTTGCTGGGGTCTTTTTCCGGTGAAGACGTTGCTGAATTTACTTAGTAATGTATTGACAGAAAAATGCTTACAAGCTTAACATTTTGTTCTATATCTTATATGGTTATTTGCCTAGTGCCCAAGTTTGCAGTATCCTGTAACGAAATGTATCTCCTGATTATTTAACCCCCTTAGGCCAGTCAAACCGTTAAACGGAAGCCCCCTTTGAAACACAGAGCAATTGATTAGGGGAGATTATCCCCTTTGTTTCTCCTTATTGACAGGAGCACTTATGATAATCACGGTCACAAAGGAGGGCTGGTTTCACACAAAGTGCAAAGGCGACAAGGACGCCTAAATTCCTGACACGAATCATCCCTGTATATTTCACATAAGGAATGGTGAGGAACTCCTGTATGTTCTCTGTGCTTCTGCAGAGTTCACCCAGAGGGAACCAAAAGCCCTTTCTTTCACCTCTGGGATCACCACAGGCAAATGACCGTACACGGTATAAAATCCTTCAATGATACAGTCTGAAGACAGCGATTAATTTACAGGGACAGCCCGCAGCGGTGCCCAGTCTGTGGCCACCATGGGCAGGGAGAGCCCCCTGGGCCTAGGCCCGGCCTCAGGGACAGCAGCCCAAAGGCCTTTCTCCAAGGCATGCTGGCTGAAGGGGCAGCAGCAGAGCTGCAGTGAGCAGGGCTGGGGGGCGGGGCCCCGTCACCCCCGTCACCCCCCCCCCCCCCCCCCCCCGTGTCATAGGGCCCCACCCGCCAACGCAGCATCACAATGCTCTGGGGCAGTATAAGGCAGCGTCCTCCCGTGTTCCACTGCCAGAGTGCCCGGCTTTGCCACCAGGACAGAGCTGGCAGCCTGCAGGCAGCCGAGAGGAATTTCCTTGAGGCACCAGTGGAATTACTTGGAGGGGCAGAGAAGGGAAGACTGCCTGAAGCTGCTGGGGCTCTTCTGCTGCAATTGCAGCTCCTGGAGGGGCCACACTCACAGCTTATGGGATGGATGGATGGATGGATGGATGGATGGATGGATGGATGGAAGTCCTGCTTCAGTCCTCGGGGGGCTTGCCGTCCTCATCAGATTCTGGGGAGATAGCGGCAGTAGCCATAGGAAACAGGATGCACAGATGGGCCAGTGGCCTCACCCGGTGCTTTGCAGCTCCCGCTGCCAGGCACGGGAAGGGTTCTTGTCCCTAGGGTTGATCAGGCCAGCAGCATTTTGCTCTTCTTGGAAGCCCCTGAGATGGCTCCAGGTGGAGGCAGAAAAGGCAGTGCCAGTGTCCCCTTGTCCCCTTAGAGGCATAAGCAGCCCGTGGACCAGGAGCCGGTCTTGCTCACATGCTCAGGGAGTAGCCGATCGCCAGCGCTGGGGTCAGGAAGGAATTTTCCCCCGGGGCAGATTGGCACTGGTCCCCGGGGGTTTTTTGCCTTCCTCTGAGCACTGAGCATGACCCCTTGGCAGGGCTCCTCTGGTCCTGGTGCTCTGGGTTATGGCCTGGTGCTCATGCTCCACGAAGGTGGCCCTCGTGTCCTGCAGCTGGGGGGGGAAGGGCTTTTTTCTCCCCAGGGTGGACTAGCAAGTGTCCCCGGGGTTTTTTGCCTTCCTCCGCAGCCGAGCACAGCCCCTTCATGGGGCTCCTTTGGGCTCCTGTAGCCCAAAGGCAGCGGCTCGTGCTCCACGCAGCTGGCCCTCGTGCCCCGCATCCGGGGGGAGGCAGCCTTCTGCACTCCCAGGGTGGCCCCACTGTGGCCCCGGGACTTGCTGCTGTCCTCTGTAGCACTGAGCACCACCCCCTGTCAGGTCTTCTCCGGCCCATTCTGGCTGGCTTCTTGCACTGCTCTCACACCACCACAGCACTGCTCTGACAGATTTATCAAAAGAAAATAGAACCTAAACTAAGCTAGATTAAAATTAACTAAGCTAAGCTAGCCTAACCTGAAATAAAGAACTTTGTTTAAATAAATAACTTTCGTTTCCTTTTATTTATTCATTATTTTATTGGGGTCTTTATGTTATTTTATTTGTATTTAGAAATGCATTGATTTTACTCTTTTATTATTTTCCTTAATTTTACACCTAAATAGTTAAAATACTCTTTCCACCTGTATCCTTTCTGACTTGTGTCTTTGAAAGCGTTTTTGGTGCTGAAACCCCCCTGCCATTTCAGGTAAATAACGGTCTCATCATTATACAACTCGTTGGGAGTGCAGGGAATGGAATGGAATGGAATGGAATGGAATGGAATGGAATGGAACAGAAGAGCTCCGCTATGTTATGCATATAGTTCTGCATGACAAGCTCTGACATAGGTCTGAGGGGCTGTCTGCAGTCCCAAGGGAGGCCAGTCCCCCCCAGGAGACCACTCAGGAAACAAGCCTATGGGAGAGCGACCAGCGGTCATTCTGCATTTCAAGGATTTGCCCAGATGTGCTGGGGGGATTTGTTGCCACTCTCAAAATCTCGGCCCTTCATACAGTACCTTTATGTGATACTTAGCTGAGGGTTTTAAAACTCTTCCACACAACTGAGTCAGTTACTTGTTTTTCCTGAGTGTTGCGGGGAAAAGCTGCTCAGTCCGTGCGCTTTAAACCGAATTGGGATCAAAGCGCTTCATTGAGCTACCAAGAACATGGAAGTAGACAGCAGTCAGTGAAGGGTTGCATTCAAGTTGTAATGCAAGAGGTAACCCCCCAAACTAGACACATGAATGATAACTAAACACAAACAAGTATCTGAACACCCTGTGTAAGAAACGCAGAAGAGATTTCTTAAATCCTTCTTTCCAAGAAAATACCTCACCATAAGCAGCACAGTAGCAAATGCCACTTGCTGTGTTGATAAGTGTTACAAAGATTTACTGCAAACCGGGTTTTGTCCCAATCGATTTTATTTACAATTGATTAGAAATTTAAAAGAGACAATAAGTAAAACAGCGCTGGGTGCGCAGGGGAGTCTCCGCTCCACCAGCAACGCACAACCGGGATCTTTGGAGTACAGTCTCTTATACTTCTCAGATTTGGGTTTTAGCCAATCTTGTTGTCTTCTTTACCCGAATGTCGACGTGGCCCCTTTCCTTTGTTCTTTTCTTGTTTGCTGGGGTCTTTTTCCGGTGAAGACGTTGCTGAATTTACTTAGTAATGTATTGACAGAAAAATGCTTACAAGCTTAACATTTTGTTCTATATCTTATATGGTTATTTGCCTAGTGCCCAAGTTTGCAGTATCCTGTAACGAAATGTATCTCCTGATTATTTAACCCCCTTAGGCCAGTCAAACCGTTAAACGGAAGCCCCCTTTGAAACACAGAGCAATTGATTAGGGGAGATTATCCCCTTTGTTTCTCCTTATTGACAGGAGCACTTATGATAATCACGGTCACAAAGGAGGGCTGGTTTCACACAAAGTGCAAAGGCGACAAGGACGCCTAAATTCCTGACACGAATCATCCCTGTATATTTCACATAAGGAATGGTGAGGAACTCCTGTATGTTCTCTGTGCTTCTGCAGAGTTCACCCAGAGGGAACCAAAAGCCCTTTCTTTCACCTCTGGGATCACCACAGGCAAATGACCGTACACGGTATAAAATCCTTCAATGATACAGTCTGAAGACAGCGATTAATTTACAGGGACAGCCCGCAGCGGTGCCCAGTCTGTGGCCACCATGGGCAGGGAGAGCCCCCTGGGCCTAGGCCCGGCCTCAGGGACAGCAGCCCAAAGGCCTTTCTCCAAGGCATGCTGGCTGAAGGGGCAGCAGCAGAGCTGCAGTGAGCAGGGCTGGGGGGCGGGGCCCCGTCACCCCCGTCACCCCCCCCCCCCCCCCCCCCCGTGTCATAGGGCCCCACCCGCCAACGCAGCATCACAATGCTCTGGGGCAGTATAAGGCAGCGTCCTCCCGTGTTCCACTGCCAGAGTGCCCGGCTTTGCCACCAGGACAGAGCTGGCAGCCTGCAGGCAGCCGAGAGGAATTTCCTTGAGGCACCAGTGGAATTACTTGGAGGGGCAGAGAAGGGAAGACTGCCTGAAGCTGCTGGGGCTCTTCTGCTGCAATTGCAGCTCCTGGAGGGGCCACACTCACAGCTTATGGGATGGATGGATGGATGGATGGATGGATGGATGGATGGATGGAAGTCCTGCTTCAGTCCTCGGGGGGCTTGCCGTCCTCATCAGATTCTGGGGAGATAGCGGCAGTAGCCATAGGAAACAGGATGCACAGATGGGCCAGTGGCCTCACCCGGTGCTTTGCAGCTCCCGCTGCCAGGCACGGGAAGGGTTCTTGTCCCTAGGGTTGATCAGGCCAGCAGCATTTTGCTCTTCTTGGAAGCCCCTGAGATGGCTCCAGGTGGAGGCAGAAAAGGCAGTGCCAGTGTCCCCTTGTCCCCTTAGAGGCATAAGCAGCCCGTGGACCAGGAGCCGGTCTTGCTCACATGCTCAGGGAGTAGCCGATCGCCAGCGCTGGGGTCAGGAAGGAATTTTCCCCCGGGGCAGATTGGCACTGGTCCCCGGGGGTTTTTTGCCTTCCTCTGAGCACTGAGCATGACCCCTTGGCAGGGCTCCTCTGGTCCTGGTGCTCTGGGTTATGGCCTGGTGCTCATGCTCCACGAAGGTGGCCCTCGTGTCCTGCAGCTGGGGGGGGAAGGGCTTTTTTCTCCCCAGGGTGGACTAGCAAGTGTCCCCGGGGTTTTTTGCCTTCCTCCGCAGCCGAGCACAGCCCCTTCATGGGGCTCCTTTGGGCTCCTGTAGCCCAAAGGCAGCGGCTCGTGCTCCACGCAGCTGGCCCTCGTGCCCCGCATCCGGGGGGAGGCAGCCTTCTGCACTCCCAGGGTGGCCCCACTGTGGCCCCGGGACTTGCTGCTGTCCTCTGTAGCACTGAGCACCACCCCCTGTCAGGTCTTCTCCGGCCCATTCTGGCTGGCTTCTTGCACTGCTCTCACACCACCACAGCACTGCTCTGACAGATTTATCAAAAGAAAATAGAACCTAAACTAAGCTAGATTAAAATTAACTAAGCTAAGCTAGCCTAACCTGAAATAAAGAACTTTGTTTAAATAAATAACTTTCGTTTCCTTTTATTTATTCATTATTTTATTGGGGTCTTTATGTTATTTTAGTTGTATTTAGAAATGCATTGATTTTACTCTTTTATTATTTTCCTTAATTTTACACCTAAATAGTTAAAATACTCTTTCCACCTGTATCCTTTCTGACTTGTGTCTTTGAAAGCGTTTTTGGTGCTGAAACCCCCCTGCCATTTCAGGTAAATAACGGTCTCATCATTATACAACTCGTTGGGAGTGCAGGGAATGGAATGGAATGGAATGGAATGGAATGGAATGGAACAGAAGAGCTCCGCTATGTTATGCATATAGTTCTGCGTGACAAGCTCTGACGTAGGTCTGAGGGGCTGTCTGCAGTCCCAAGGGAGGCCAGTCCCCCCCAGGAGACCACTCAGGAAACAAGCCTATGGGAGAGCGACCAGCGGTCATTCTGCATTTCAAGGATTTGCCCAGATGTGCTGGGGGGATTTGTTGCCACTCTCAAAATCTCGGCCCTTCATACAGTACCTTTATGTGATACTTAGCTGAGGGTTTTAAAACTCTTCCACACAACTGAGTCAGTTACTTGTTTTTCCTGAGTGTTGCGGGGAAAAGCTGCTCAGTCCGTGCGCTTTAAACCGAATTGGGATCAAAGCGCTTCATTGAGCTACCAAGAACATGGAAGTAGACAGCAGTCAGTGAAGGGTTGCATTCAAGTTGTAATGCAAGAGGTAACCCCCCAAACTAGACACATGAATGATAACTAAACACAAACAAGTATCTGAACACCCTGTGTAAGAAACGCAGAAGAGATTTCTTAAATCCTTCTTTCCAAGAAAATACCTCACCATAAGCAGCACAGTAGCAAATGCCACTTGCTGTGTTGATAAGTGTTACAAAGATTTACTGCAAACCGGGTTTTGTCCCAATCGATTTTATTTACAATTGATTAGAAATTTAAAAGAGACAATAAGTAAAACAGCGCTGGGTGCGCAGGGGAGTCTCCGCTCCACCAGCAACGCACAACCGGGATCTTTGGAGTACAGTCTCTTATACTTCTCAGATTTGGGTTTTAGCCAATCTTGTTGTCTTCTTTACCCGAATGTCGACGTGGCCCCTTTCCTTTGTTCTTTTCTTGTTTGCTGGGGTCTTTTTCCGGTGAAGACGTTGCTGAATTTACTTAGTAATGTATTGACAGAAAAATGCTTACAAGCTTAACATTTTGTTCTATATCTTATATGGTTATTTGCCTAGTGCCCAAGTTTGCAGTATCCTGTAACGAAATGTATCTCCTGATTATTTAACCCCCTTAGGCCAGTCAAACCGTTAAACGGAAGCCCCCTTTGAAACACAGAGCAATTGATTAGGGGAGATTATCCCCTTTGTTTCTCCTTATTGACAGGAGCACTTATGATAATCACGGTCACAAAGGAGGGCTGGTTTCACACAAAGTGCAAAGGCGACAAGGACGCCTAAATTCCTGACACGAATCATCCCTGTATATTTCACATAAGGAATGGTGAGGAACTCCTGTATGTTCTCTGTGCTTCTGCAGAGTTCACCCAGAGGGAACCAAAAGCCCTTTCTTTCACCTCTGGGATCACCACAGGCAAATGACCGTACACGGTATAAAATCCTTCAATGATACAGTCTGAAGACAGCGATTAATTTACAGGGACAGCCCGCAGCGGTGCCCAGTCTGTGGCCACCATGGGCAGGGAGAGCCCCCTGGGCCTAGGCCCGGCCTCAGGGACAGCAGCCCAAAGGCCTTTCTCCAAGGCATGCTGGCTGAAGGGGCAGCAGCAGAGCTGCAGTGAGCAGGGCTGGGGGGCGGGGCCCCGTCACCCCCGTCACCCCCCCCCCCCCCCCCCCCCGTGTCATAGGGCCCCACCCGCCAACGCAGCATCACAATGCTCTGGGGCAGTATAAGGCAGCGTCCTCCCGTGTTCCACTGCCAGAGTGCCCGGCTTTGCCACCAGGACAGAGCTGGCAGCCTGCAGGCAGCCGAGAGGACTTTCCTTGAGGCACCAGTGGAATTACTTGGAGGGGCAGAGAAGGGAAGACTGCCTGAAGCTGCTGGGGCTCTTCTGCTGCAATTGCAGCTCCTGGAGGGGCCACACTCACAGCTTATGGGATGGATGGATGGATGGATGGATGGATGGATGGATGGAGTCCTGCTTCAGTCCTCGGGGGGCTTGCCGTCCTCATCAGATTCTGGGGAGATAGCGGCAGTAGCCATAGGAAACAGGATGCACAGATGGGCCAGTGGCCTCACCCGGTGCTTTGCAGCTCCCGCTGCCAGGCACGGGAAGGGTTCTTGTCCCTAGGGTTGATCAGGCCAGCAGCATTTTGCTCTTCTTGGAAGCCCCTGAGATGGCTCCAGGTGGAGGCAGAAAAGGCAGTGCCAGTGTCCCCTTGTCCCCTTAGAGGCATAAGCAGCCCGTGGACCAGGAGCCGGTCTTGCTCACATGCTCAGGGAGTAGCCGATCGCCAGCGCTGGGGTCAGGAAGGAATTTTCCCCCGGGGCAGATTGGCACTGGTCCCCGGGGGTTTTTTGCCTTCCTCTGAGCACTGAGCATGACCCCTTGGCAGGGCTCCTCTGGTCCTGGTGCTCTGGGTTATGGCCTGGTGCTCATGCTCCACGAAGGTGGCCCTCGTGTCCTGCAGCTGGGGGGGGAAGGGCTTTTTTCTCCCCAGGGTGGACTAGCAAGTGTCCCCGGGGTTTTTTGCCTTCCTCCGCAGCCGAGCACAGCCCCTTCATGGGGCTCCTTTGGGCTCCTGTAGCCCAAAGGCAGCGGCTCGTGCTCCACGCAGCTGGCCCTCGTGCCCCGCATCCGGGGGGAGGCAGCCTTCTGCACTCCCAGGGTGGCCCCACTGTGGCCCCGGGACTTGCTGCTGTCCTCTGTAGCACTGAGCACCACCCCCTGTCAGGTCTTCTCCGGCCCATTCTGGCTGGCTTCTTGCACTGCTCTCACACCACCACAGCACTGCTCTGACAGATTTATCAAAAGAAAATAGAACCTAAACTAAGCTAGATTAAAATTAACTAAGCTAAGCTAGCCTAACCTGAAATAAAGAACTTTGTTTAAATAAATAACTTTCGTTTCCTTTTATTTATTCATTATTTTATTGGGGTCTTTATGTTATTTTATTTGTATTTAGAAATGCATTGATTTTACTCTTTTATTATTTTCCTTAATTTTACACCTAAATAGTTAAAATACTCTTTCCACCTGTATCCTTTCTGACTTGTGTCTTTGAAAGCGTTTTTGGTGCTGAAACCCCCCTGCCATTTCAGGTAAATAACGGTCTCATCATTATACAACTCGTTGGGAGTGCAGGGAATGGAATGGAATGGAATGGAATGGAATGGAATGGAACAGAAGAGCTCCGCTATGTTATGCATATAGTTCTGCATGACAAGCTCTGACGTAGGTCTGAGGGGCTGTCTGCAGTCCCAAGGGAGGCCAGTCCCCCCCAGGAGACCACTCAGGAAACAAGCCTATGGGAGAGCGACCAGCGGTCATTCTGCATTTCAAGGATTTGCCCAGATGTGCTGGGGGGATTTGTTGCCACTCTCAAAATCTCGGCCCTTCATACAGTACCTTTATGTGATACTTAGCTGAGGGTTTTAAAACTCTTCCACACAACTGAGTCAGTTACTTGTTTTTCCTGAGTGTTGCGGGGAAAAGCTGCTCAGTCCGTGCGCTTTAAACCGAATTGGGATCAAAGCGCTTCATTGAGCTACCAAGAACATGGAAGTAGACAGCAGTCAGTGAAGGGTTGCATTCAAGTTGTAATGCAAGAGGTAACCCCCCAAACTAGACACATGAATGATAACTAAACACAAACAAGTATCTGAACACCCTGTGTAAGAAACGCAGAAGAGATTTCTTAAATCCTTCTTTCCAAGAAAATACCTCACCATAAGCAGCACAGTAGCAAATGCCACTTGCTGTGTTGATAAGGAATGGTGAGGAACTCCTGTATGTTCTCTGTGCTTCTGCAGAGTTCACCCAGAGGGAACCAAAAGCCCTTTCTTTCACCTCTGGGATCACCACAGGCAAATGACCGTACACGGTATAAAATCCTTCAATGATACAGTCTGAAGACAGCGATTAATTTACAGGGACAGCCCGCAGCGGTGCCCAGTCTGTGGCCACCATGGGCAGGGAGAGCCCCCTGGGCCTAGGCCCGGCCTCAGGGACAGCAGCCCAAAGGCCTTTCTCCAAGGCATGCTGGCTGAAGGGGCAGCAGCAGAGCTGCAGTGAGCAGGGCTGGGGGGCGGGGCCCCGTCACCCCCGTCACCCCCCCCCCCCCCCCCCCCGTGTCATAGGGCCCCACCCGCCAACGCAGCATCACAATGCTCTGGGGCAGTATAAGGCAGCGTCCTCCCGTGTTCCACTGCCAGAGTGCCCGGCTTTGCCACCAGGACAGAGCTGGCAGCCTGCAGGCAGCCGAGAGGAATTTCCTTGAGGCACCAGTGGAATTACTTGGAGGGGCAGAGAAGGGAAGACTGCCTGAAGCTGCTGGGGCTCTTCTGCTGCAATTGCAGCTCCTGGAGGGGCCACACTCACAGCTTATGGGGATGGATGGATGGATGGATGGATGGATGGATGGATGGAAGTCCTGCTTCAGTCCTCGGGGGGCTTGCCGTCCTCATCAGATTCTGGGGAGATAGCGGCAGTAGCCATAGGAAACAGGATGCACAGATGGGCCAGTGGCCTCACCCGGTGCTTTGCAGCTCCCGCTGCCAGGCACGGGAAGGGTTCTTGTCCCTAGGGTTGATCAGGCCAGCAGCATTTTGCTCTTCTTGGAAGCCCCTGAGATGGCTCCAGGTGGAGGCAGAAAAGGCAGTGCCAGTGTCCCCTTGTCCCCTTAGAGGCATAAGCAGCCCGTGGACCAGGAGCCGGTCTTGCTCACATGCTCAGGGAGTAGCCGATCGCCAGCGCTGGGGTCAGGAAGGAATTTTCCCCCGGGGCAGATTGGCACTGGTCCCCGGGGGTTTTTTGCCTTCCTCTGAGCACTGAGCATGACCCCTTGGCAGGGCTCCTCTGGTCCTGGTGCTCTGGGTTATGGCCTGGTGCTCATGCTCCACGAAGGTGGCCCTCGTGTCCTGCAGCTGGGGGGGGAAGGGCTTTTTTCTCCCCAGGGTGGACTAGCAAGTGTCCCCGGGGTTTTTTGCCTTCCTCCGCAGCCGAGCACAGCCCCTTCATGGGGCTCCTTTGGGCTCCTGTAGCCCAAAGGCAGCGGCTCGTGCTCCACGCAGCTGGCCCTCGTGCCCCGCATCCGGGGGGAGGCAGCCTTCTGCACTCCCAGGGTGGCCCCACTGTGGCCCCGGGACTTGCTGCTGTCCTCTGTAGCACTGAGCACCACCCCCTGTCAGGTCTTCTCCGGCCCATTCTGGCTGGCTTCTTGCACTGCTCTCACACCACCACAGCACTGCTCTGACAGATTTATCAAAAGAAAATAGAACCTAAACTAAGCTAGATTAAAATTAACTAAGCTAAGCTAGCCTAACCTGAAATAAAGAACTTTGTTTAAATAAATAACTTTCGTTTCCTTTTATTTATTCATTATTTTATTGGGGTCTTTATGTTATTTTATTTGTATTTAGAAATGCATTGATTTTACTCTTTTATTATTTTCCTTAATTTTACACCTAAATAGTTAAAATACTCTTTCCACCTGTATCCTTTCTGACTTGTGTCTTTGAAAGCGTTTTTGGTGCTGAAACCCCCCTGCCATTTCAGGTAAATAACGGTCTCATCATTATACAACTCGTTGGGAGTGCAGGGAATGGAATGGAATGGAATGGAATGGAATGGAATGGAATGGAATGGAACAGAAGAGCTCCGCTATGTTATGCATATAGTTCTGCATGACAAGCTCTGACGTAGGTCTGAGGGGCTGTCTGCAGTCCCAAGGGAGGCCAGTCCCCCCCAGGAGACCACTCAGGAAACAAGCCTATGGGAGAGCGACCAGCGGTCATTCTGCATTTCAAGGATTTGCCCAGATGTGCTGGGGGGATTTGTTGCCACTCTCAAAATCTCGGCCCTTCATACAGTACCTTTATGTGATACTTAGCTGAGGGTTTTAAAACTCTTCCACACAACTGAGTCAGTTACTTGTTTTTCCTGAGTGTTGCGGGGAAAAGCTGCTCAGTCCGTGCGCTTTAAACCGAATTGGGATCAAAGCGCTTCATTGAGCTACCAAGAACATGGAAGTAGACAGCAGTCAGTGAAGGGTTGCATTCAAGTTGTAATGCAAGAGGTAACCCCCCAAACTAGACACATGAATGATAACTAAACACAAACAAGTATCTGAACACCCTGTGTAAGAAACGCAGAAGAGATTTCTTAAATCCTTCTTTCCAAGAAAATACCTCACCATAAGCAGCACAGTAGCAAATGCCACTTGCTGTGTTGATAAGGAATGGTGAGGAACTCCTGTATGTTCTCTGTGCTTCTGCAGAGTTCACCCAGAGGGAACCAAAAGCCCTTTCTTTCACCTCTGGGATCACCACAGGCAAATGACCGTACACGGTATAAAATCCTTCAATGATACAGTCTGAAGACAGCGATTAATTTACAGGGACAGCCCGCAGCGGTGCCCAGTCTGTGGCCACCATGGGCAGGGAGAGCCCCCTGGGCCTAGGCCCGGCCTCAGGGACAGCAGCCCAAAGGCCTTTCTCCAAGGCATGCTGACTGAAGGGGCAGCAGCAGAGCTGCAGTGAGCAGGGCTGGGGGGCGGGGCCCCGTCACCCCCGTCACCCCCCCCCCCCCCCCCCCCCGTGTCATAGGGCCCCACCCGCCAACGCAGCATCACAATGCTCTGGGGCAGTATAAGGCAGCGTCCTCCCGTGTTCCACTGCCAGAGTGCCCGGCTTTGCCACCAGGACAGAGCTGGCAGCCTGCAGGCAGCCGAGAGGAATTTCCTTGAGGCACCAGTGGAATTACTTGGAGGGGCAGAGAAGGGAAGACTGCCTGAAGCTGCTGGGGCTCTTCTGCTGCAATTGCAGCTCCTGGAGGGGCCACACTCACAGCTTATGGGATGGATGGATGGGATGGATGGATGGATGGATGGATGGAAGTCCTGCTTCAGTCCTCGGGGGGCTTGCCGTCCTCATCAGATTCTGGGGAGATAGCGGCAGTAGCCATAGGAAACAGGATGCACAGATGGGCCAGTGGCCTCACCCGGTGCTTTGCAGCTCCCGCTGCCAGGCACGGGAAGGGTTCTTGTCCCTAGGGTTGATCAGGCCAGCAGCATTTTGCTCTTCTTGGAAGCCCCTGAGATGGCTCCAGGTGGAGGCAGAAAAGGCAGTGCCAGTGTCCCCTTGTCCCCTTAGAGGCATAAGCAGCCCGTGGACCAGGAGCCGGTCTTGCTCACATGCTCAGGGAGTAGCCGATCGCCAGCGCTGGGGTCAGGAAGGAATTTTCCCCCGGGGCAGATTGGCACTGGTCCCCGGGGGTTTTTTGCCTTCCTCTGAGCACTGAGCATGACCCCTTGGCAGGGCTCCTCTGGTCCTGGTGCTCTGGGTTATGGCCTGGTGCTCATGCTCCACGAAGGTGGCCCTCGTGTCCTGCAGCTGGGGGGGGAAGGGCTTTTTTCTCCCCAGGGTGGACTAGCAAGTGTCCCCGGGGTTTTTTGCCTTCCTCCGCAGCCGAGCACAGCCCCTTCATGGGGCTCCTTTGGGCTCCTGTAGCCCAAAGGCAGCGGCTCGTGCTCCACGCAGCTGGCCCTCGTGCCCCGCATCCGGGGGGAGGCAGCCTTCTGCACTCCCAGGGTGGCCCCACTGTGGCCCCGGGACTTGCTGCTGTCCTCTGTAGCACTGAGCACCACCCCCTGTCAGGTCTTCTCCGGCCCATTCTGGCTGGCTTCTTGCACTGCTCTCACACCACCACAGCACTGCTCTGACAGATTTATCAAAAGAAAATAGAACCTAAACTAAGCTAGATTAAAATTAACTAAGCTAAGCTAGCCTAACCTGAAATAAAGAACTTTGTTTAAATAAATAACTTTCGTTTCCTTTTATTTATTCATTATTTTATTGGGGTCTTTATGTTATTTTATTTGTATTTAGAAATGCATTGATTTTACTCTTTTATTATTTTCCTTAATTTTACACCTAAATAGTTAAAATACTCTTTCCACCTGTATCCTTTCTGACTTGTGTCTTTGAAAGCGTTTTTGGTGCTGAAACCCCCCTGCCATTTCAGGTAAATAACGGTCTCATCATTATACAACTCGTTGGGAGTGCAGGGAATGGAATGGAATGGAATGGAATGGAATGGAATGGAATGGAACAGAAGAGCTCCGCTATGTTATGCATATAGTTCTGCATGACAAGCTCTGACGTAGGTCTGAGGGGCTGTCTGCAGTCCCAAGGGAGGCCAGTCCCCCCCAGGAGACCACTCAGGAAACAAGCCTATGGGAGAGCGACCAGCGGTCATTCTGCATTTCAAGGATTTGCCCAGATGTGCTGGGGGGATTTGTTGCCACTCTCAAAATCTCGGCCCTTCATACAGTACCTTTATGTGATACTTAGCTGAGGGTTTTAAAACTCTTCCACACAACTGAGTCAGTTACTTGTTTTTCCTGAGTGTTGCGGGGAAAAGCTGCTCAGTCCGTGCGCTTTAAACCGAATTGGGATCAAAGCGCTTCATTGAGCTACCAAGAACATGGAAGTAGACAGCAGTCAGTGAAGGGTTGCATTCAAGTTGTAATGCAAGAGGTAACCCCCCAAACTAGACACATGAATGATAACTAAACACAAACAAGTATCTGAACACCCTGTGTAAGAAACGCAGAAGAGATTTCTTAAATCCTTCTTTCCAAGAAAATACCTCACCATAAGCAGCACAGTAGCAAATGCCACTTGCTGTGTTGATAAGTGTTACAAAGTTTTGAGGAACTCCGCTGATGTTCTCTGATTTGCTCTCTGCACGAAGTTCACCTTACAGAGGGAAGTGCCAAAAGTAACCCCTGATTCTTTCACCTCTGGGAATCACCACAGGCAAATGACCGTACACGGTATACAAATCCTGTCACATGGATACAGTTCTGAGAGACAGCGATCTAATTTACAGGGACAGCCCGCAGCGGTGCCCAGTCTGTGGCCACCATGGGCAGGGAGAGCCCCCTGGGCCTAGGCCCGGCCTCAGGGACAGCAGCCCAAAGGCCTTTCTCCAAGGCATGCTGGCTGAAGGGGCAGCAGCAGAGCTGCAGTGAGCAGGGCTGGGGGGCGGGGCCCCGTCACCCCCGTCACCCCCCCCCCCCCCCCCCCGTGTCATAGGGCCCCACCCGCCAACGCAGCATCACAATGCTCTGGGGCAGTATAAGGCAGCGTCCTCCCGTGTTCCACTGCCAGAGTGCCCGGCTTTGCCACCAGGACAGAGCTGGCAGCCTGCAGGCAGCCGAGAGGAATTTCCTTGAGGCACCAGTGGAATTACTTGGAGGGGCAGAGAAGGGAAGACTGCCTGAAGCTGCTGGGGCTCTTCTGCTGCAATTGCAGCTCCTGGAGGGGCCACACTCACAGCTTATGGGATGGATGGATGGATGGATGGATGGATGGATGGATGGATGGAAGTCCTGCTTCAGTCCTCGGGGGGCTTGCCGTCCTCATCAGATTCTGGGGAGATAGCGGCAGTAGCCATAGGAAACAGGATGCACAGATGGGCCAGTGGCCTCACCCGGTGCTTTGCAGCTCCCGCTGCCAGGCACGGGAAGGGTTCTTGTCCCTAGGGTTGATCAGGCCAGCAGCATTTTGCTCTTCTTGGAAGCCCCTGAGATGGCTCCAGGTGGAGGCAGAAAAGGCAGTGCCAGTGTCCCCTTGTCCCCTTAGAGGCATAAGCAGCCCGTGGACCAGGAGCCGGTCTTGCTCACATGCTCAGGGAGTAGCCGATCGCCAGCGCTGGGGTCAGGAAGGAATTTTCCCCCGGGGCAGATTGGCACTGGTCCCCGGGGGTTTTTTGCCTTCCTCTGAGCACTGAGCATGACCCCTTGGCAGGGCTCCTCTGGTCCTGGTGCTCTGGGTTATGGCCTGGTGCTCATGCTCCACGAAGGTGGCCCTCGTGTCCTGCAGCTGGGGGGGGAAGGGCTTTTTTCTCCCCAGGGTGGACTAGCAAGTGTCCCCGGGGTTTTTTGCCTTCCTCCGCAGCCGAGCACAGCCCCTTCATGGGGCTCCTTTGGGCTCCTGTAGCCCAAAGGCAGCGGCTCGTGCTCCACGCAGCTGGCCCTCGTGCCCCGCATCCGGGGGGAGGCAGCCTTCTGCACTCCCAGGGTGGCCCCACTGTGGCCCCGGGACTTGCTGCTGTCCTCTGTAGCACTGAGCACCACCCCCTGTCAGGTCTTCTCCGGCCCATTCTGGCTGGCTTCTTGCACTGCTCTCACACCACCACAGCACTGCTCTGACAGATTTATCAAAAGAAAATAGAACCTAAACTAAGCTAGATTAAAATTAACTAAGCTAAGCTAGCCTAACCTGAAATAAAGAACTTTGTTTAAATAAATAACTTTCGTTTCCTTTTATTTATTCATTATTTTATTGGGGTCTTTATGTTATTTTATTTGTATTTAGAAATGCATTGATTTTACTCTTTTATTATTTTCCTTAATTTTACACCTAAATAGTTAAAATACTCTTTCCACCTGTATCCTTTCTGACTTGTGTCTTTGAAAGCGTTTTTGGTGCTGAAACCCCCCTGCCATTTCAGGTAAATAACGGTCTCATCATTATACAACTCGTTGGGAGTGCAGGGAATGGAATGGAATGGAATGGAATGGAATGGAATGGAACAGAAGAGCTCCGCTATGTTATGCATATAGTTCTGCATGACAAGCTCTGACGTAGGTCTGAGGGGCTGTCTGCAGTCCCAAGGGAGGCCAGTCCCCCCCAGGAGACCACTCAGGAAACAAGCCTATGGGAGAGCGACCAGCGGTCATTCTGCATTTCAAGGATTTGCCCAGATGTGCTGGGGGGATTTGTTGCCACTCTCAAAATCTCGGCCCTTCATACAGTACCTTTATGTGATACTTAGCTGAGGGTTTTAAAACTCTTCCACACAACTGAGTCAGTTACTTGTTTTTCCTGAGTGTTGCGGGGAAAAGCTGCTCAGTCCGTGCGCTTTAAACCGAATTGGGATCAAAGCGCTTCATTGAGCTACCAAGAACATGGAAGTAGACAGCAGTCAGTGAAGGGTTGCATTCAAGTTGTAATGCAAGAGGTAACCCCCCAAACTAGACACATGAATGATAACTAAACACAAACAAGTATCTGAACACCCTGTGTAAGAAACGCAGAAGAGATTTCTTAAATCCTTCTTTCCAAGAAAATACCTCACCATAAGCAGCACAGTAGCAAATGCCACTTGCTGTGTTGATAAGTGTTACAAAGATTTACTGCAAACCGGGTTTTGTCCCAATCGATTTTATTTACAATTGATTAGAAATTTAAAAGAGACAATAAGTAAAACAGCGCTGGGTGCGCAGGGGAGTCTCCGCTCCACCAGCAACGCACAACCGGGATCTTTGGAGTACAGTCTCTTATACTTCTCAGATTTGGGTTTTAGCCAATCTTGTTGTCTTCTTTACCCGAATGTCGACGTGGCCCCTTTCCTTTGTTCTTTTCTTGTTTGCTGGGGTCTTTTTCCGGTGAAGACGTTGCTGAATTTACTTAGTAATGTATTGACAGAAAAATGCTTACAAGCTTAACATTTTGTTCTATATCTTATATGGTTATTTGCCTAGTGCCCAAGTTTGCAGTATCCTGTAACGAAATGTATCTCCTGATTATTTAACCCCCTTAGGCCAGTCAAACCGTTAAACGGAAGCCCCCTTTGAAACACAGAGCAATTGATTAGGGGAGATTATCCCCTTTGTTTCTCCTTATTGACAGGAGCACTTATGATAATCACGGTCACAAAGGAGGGCTGGTTTCACACAAAGTGCAAAGGCGACAAGGACGCCTAAATTCCTGACACGAATCATCCCTGTATATTTCACATAAGGAATGGTGAGGAACTCCTGTATGTTCTCTGTGCTTCTGCAGAGTTCACCCAGAGGGAACCAAAAGCCCTTTCTTTCACCTCTGGGATCACCACAGGCAAATGACCGTACACGGTATAAAATCCTTCAATGATACAGTCTGAAGACAGCGATTAATTTACAGGGACAGCCCGCAGCGGTGCCCAGTCTGTGGCCACCATGGGCAGGGAGAGCCCCCTGGGCCTAGGCCCGGCCTCAGGGACAGCAGCCCAAAGGCCTTTCTCCAAGGCATGCTGGCTGAAGGGGCAGCAGCAGAGCTGCAGTGAGCAGGGCTGGGGGGCGGGGCCCCGTCACCCCCGTCACCCCCCCCCCCCCCCCCCCCCCGTGTCATAGGGCCCCACCCGCCAACGCAGCATCACAATGCTCTGGGGCAGTATAAGGCAGCGTCCTCCCGTGTTCCACTGCCAGAGTGCCCGGCTTTGCCACCAGGACAGAGCTGGCAGCCTGCAGGCAGCCGAGAGGAATTTCCTTGAGGCACCAGTGGAATTACTTGGAGGGGCAGAGAAGGGAAGACTGCCTGAAGCTGCTGGGGCTCTTCTGCTGCAATTGCAGCTCCTGGAGGGGCCACACTCACAGCTTATGGGATGGATGGATGGATGGATGGATGGATGGATGGATGGATGGAGTCCTGCTTCAGTCCTCGGGGGGCTTGCCGTCCTCATCAGATTCTGGGGAGATAGCGGCAGTAGCCATAGGAAACAGGATGCACAGATGGGCCAGTGGCCTCACCCGGTGCTTTGCAGCTCCCGCTGCCAGGCACGGGAAGGGTTCTTGTCCCTAGGGTTGATCAGGCCAGCAGCATTTTGCTCTTCTTGGAAGCCCCTGAGATGGCTCCAGGTGGAGGCAGAAAAGGCAGTGCCAGTGTCCCCTTGTCCCCTTAGAGGCATAAGCAGCCCGTGGACCAGGAGCCGGTCTTGCTCACATGCTCAGGGAGTAGCCGATCGCCAGCGCTGGGGTCAGGAAGGAATTTTCCCCCGGGGCAGATTGGCACTGGTCCCCGGGGGTTTTTTGCCTTCCTCTGAGCACTGAGCATGACCCCTTGGCAGGGCTCCTCTGGTCCTGGTGCTCTGGGTTATGGCCTGGTGCTCATGCTCCACGAAGGTGGCCCTCGTGTCCTGCAGCTGGGGGGGGAAGGGCTTTTTTCTCCCCAGGGTGGACTAGCAAGTGTCCCCGGGGTTTTTTGCCTTCCTCCGCAGCCGAGCACAGCCCCTTCATGGGGCTCCTTTGGGCTCCTGTAGCCCAAAGGCAGCGGCTCGTGCTCCACGCAGCTGGCCCTCGTGCCCCGCATCCGGGGGGAGGCAGCCTTCTGCACTCCCAGGGTGGCCCCACTGTGGCCCCGGGACTTGCTGCTGTCCTCTGTAGCACTGAGCACCACCCCCTGTCAGGTCTTCTCCGGCCCATTCTGGCTGGCTTCTTGCACTGCTCTCACACCACCACAGCACTGCTCTGACAGATTTATCAAAAGAAAATAGAACCTAAACTAAGCTAGATTAAAATTAACTAAGCTAAGCTAGCCTAACCTGAAATAAAGAACTTTGTTTAAATAAATAACTTTCGTTTCCTTTTATTTATTCATTATTTTATTGGGGTCTTTATGTTATTTTATTTGTATTTAGAAATGCATTGATTTTACTCTTTTATTATTTTCCTTAATTTTACACCTAAATAGTTAAAATACTCTTTCCACCTGTATCCTTTCTGACTTGTGTCTTTGAAAGCGTTTTTGGTGCTGAAACCCCCCTGCCATTTCAGGTAAATAACGGTCTCATCATTATACAACTCGTTGGGAGTGCAGGGAATGGAATGGAATGGAACAGAAGAGCTCCGCTATGTTATGCATATAGTTCTGCGTGACAAGCTCTGACGTAGGTCTGAGGGGCTGTCTGCAGTCCCAAGGGAGGCCAGTCCCCCCCAGGAGACCACTCAGGAAACAAGCCTATGGGAGAGCGACCAGCGGTCATTCTGCATTTCAAGGATTTGCCCAGATGTGCTGGGGGGATTTGTTGCCACTCTCAAAATCTCGGCCCTTCATACAGTACCTTTATGTGATACTTAGCTGAGGGTTTTAAAACTCTTCCACACAACTGAGTCAGTTACTTGTTTTTCCTGAGTGTTGCGGGGAAAAGCTGCTCAGTCCGTGCGCTTTAAACCGAATTGGGATCAAAGCGCTTCATTGAGCTACCAAGAACATGGAAGTAGACAGCAGTCAGTGAAGGGTTGCATTCAAGTTGTAATGCAAGAGGTAACCCCCCAAACTAGACACATGAATGATAACTAAACACAAACAAGTATCTGAACACCCTGTGTAAGAAACGCAGAAGAGATTTCTTAAATCCTTCTTTCCAAGAAAATACCTCACCATAAGCAGCACAGTAGCAAATGCCACTTGCTGTGTTGATAAGTGTTACAAAGATTTACTGCAAACCGGGTTTTGTCCCAATCGATTTTATTTACAATTGATTAGAAATTTAAAAGAGACAATAAGTAAAACAGCGCTGGGTGCGCAGGGGAGTCTCCGCTCCACCAGCAACGCACAACCGGGATCTTTGGAGTACAGTCTCTTATACTTCTCAGATTTGGGTTTTAGCCAATCTTGTTGTCTTCTTTACCCGAATGTCGACGTGGCCCCTTTCCTTTGTTCTTTTCTTGTTTGCTGGGGTCTTTTTCCGGTGAAGACGTTGCTGAATTTACTTAGTAATGTATTGACAGAAAAATGCTTACAAGCTTAACATTTTGTTCTATATCTTATATGGTTATTTGCCTAGTGCCCAAGTTTGCAGTATCCTGTAACGAAATGTATCTCCTGATTATTTAACCCCCTTAGGCCAGTCAAACCGTTAAACGGAAGCCCCCTTTGAAACACAGAGCAATTGATTAGGGGAGATTATCCCCTTTGTTTCTCCTTATTGACAGGAGCACTTATGATAATCACGGTCACAAAGGAGGGCTGGTTTCACACAAAGTGCAAAGGCGACAAGGACGCCTAAATTCCTGACACGAATCATCCCTGTATATTTCACATAAGGAATGGTGAGGAACTCCTGTATGTTCTCTGTGCTTCTGCAGAGTTCACCCAGAGGGAACCAAAAGCCCTTTCTTTCACCTCTGGGATCACCACAGGCAAATGACCGTACACGGTATAAAATCCTTCAATGATACAGTCTGAAGACAGCGATTAATTTACAGGGACAGCCCGCAGCGGTGCCCAGTCTGTGGCCACCATGGGCAGGGAGAGCCCCCTGGGCCTAGGCCCGGCCTCAGGGACAGCAGCCCAAAGGCCTTTCTCCAAGGCATGCTGACTGAAGGGGCAGCAGCAGAGCTGCAGTGAGCAGGGCTGGGGGGCGGGGCCCCGTCACCCCCGTCACCCCCCCCCCCCCCCCCCCCCGTGTCATAGGGCCCCACCCGCCAACGCAGCATCACAATGCTCTGGGGCAGTATAAGGCAGCGTCCTCCCGTGTTCCACTGCCAGAGTGCCCGGCTTTGCCACCAGGACAGAGCTGGCAGCCTGCAGGCAGCCGAGAGGAATTTCCTTGAGGCACCAGTGGAATTACTTGGAGGGGCAGAGAAGGGAAGACTGCCTGAAGCTGCTGGGGCTCTTCTGCTGCAATTGCAGCTCCTGGAGGGGCCACACTCACAGCTTATGGGATGGATGGATGGCGGGATGGATGGATGGATGGAAGTCCTGCTTCAGTCCTCGGGGGGCTTGCCGTCCTCATCAGATTCTGGGGAGATAGCGGCAGTAGCCATAGGAAACAGGATGCACAGATGGGCCAGTGGCCTCACCCGGTGCTTTGCAGCTCCCGCTGCCAGGCACGGGAAGGGTTCTTGTCCCTAGGGTTGATCAGGCCAGCAGCATTTTGCTCTTCTTGGAAGCCCCTGAGATGGCTCCAGGTGGAGGCAGAAAAGGCAGTGCCAGTGTCCCCTTGTCCCCTTAGAGGCATAAGCAGCCCGTGGACCAGGAGCCGGTCTTGCTCACATGCTCAGGGAGTAGCCGATCGCCAGCGCTGGGGTCAGGAAGGAATTTTCCCCCGGGGCAGATTGGCACTGGTCCCCGGGGGTTTTTTGCCTTCCTCTGAGCACTGAGCATGACCCCTTGGCAGGGCTCCTCTGGTCCTGGTGCTCTGGGTTATGGCCTGGTGCTCATGCTCCACGAAGGTGGCCCTCGTGTCCTGCAGCTGGGGGGGGAAGGGCTTTTTTCTCCCCAGGGTGGACTAGCAAGTGTCCCCGGGGTTTTTTGCCTTCCTCCGCAGCCGAGCACAGCCCCTTCATGGGGCTCCTTTGGGCTCCTGTAGCCCAAAGGCAGCGGCTCGTGCTCCACGCAGCTGGCCCTCGTGCCCCGCATCCGGGGGGAGGCAGCCTTCTGCACTCCCAGGGTGGCCCCACTGTGGCCCCGGGACTTGCTGCTGTCCTCTGTAGCACTGAGCACCACCCCCTGTCAGGTCTTCTCCGGCCCATTCTGGCTGGCTTCTTGCACTGCTCTCACACCACCACAGCACTGCTCTGACAGATTTATCAAAAGAAAATAGAACCTAAACTAAGCTAGATTAAAATTAACTAAGCTAAGCTAGCCTAACCTGAAATAAAGAACTTTGTTTAAATAAATAACTTTCGTTTCCTTTTATTTATTCATTATTTTATTGGGGTCTTTATGTTATTTTATTTGTATTTAGAAATGCATTGATTTTACTCTTTTATTATTTTCCTTAATTTTACACCTAAATAGTTAAAATACTCTTTCCACCTGTATCCTTTCTGACTTGTGTCTTTGAAAGCGTTTTTGGTGCTGAAACCCCCCTGCCATTTCAGGTAAATAACGGTCTCATCATTATACAACTCGTTGGGAGTGCAGGGAATGGAATGGAATGGAATGGAATGGAATGGAATGGAATGGAACAGAAGAGCTCCGCTATGTTATGCATATAGTTCTGCATGACAAGCTCTGACGTAGGTCTGAGGGGCTGTCTGCAGTCCCAAGGGAGGCCAGTCCCCCCCAGGAGACCACTCAGGAAACAAGCCTATGGGAGAGCGACCAGCGGTCATTCTGCATTTCAAGGATTTGCCCAGATGTGCTGGGGGGATTTGTTGCCACTCTCAAAATCTCGGCCCTTCATACAGTACCTTTATGTGATACTTAGCTGAGGGTTTTAAAACTCTTCCACACAACTGAGTCAGTTACTTGTTTTTCCTGAGTGTTGCGGGGAAAAGCTGCTCAGTCCGTGCGCTTTAAACCGAATTGGGATCAAAGCGCTTCATTGAGCTACCAAGAACATGGAAGTAGACAGCAGTCAGTGAAGGGTTGCATTCAAGTTGTAATGCAAGAGGTAACCCCCCAAACTAGACACATGAATGATAACTAAACACAAACAAGTATCTGAACACCCTGTGTAAGAAACGCAGAAGAGATTTCTTAAATCCTTCTTTCCAAGAAAATACCTCACCATAAGCAGCACAGTAGCAAATGCCACTTGCTGTGTTGATAAGTGTTACAAAGATTTACTGCAAACCGGGTTTTGTCCCAATCGATTTTATTTACAATTGATTAGAAATTTAAAAGAGACAATAAGTAAAACAGCGCTGGGTGCGCAGGGGAGTCTCCGCTCCACCAGCAACGCACAACCGGGATCTTTGGAGTACAGTCTCTTATACTTCTCAGATTTGGGTTTTAGCCAATCTTGTTGTCTTCTTTACCCGAATGTCGACGTGGCCCCTTTCCTTTGTTCTTTTCTTGTTTGCTGGGGTCTTTTTCCGGTGAAGACGTTGCTGAATTTACTTAGTAATGTATTGACAGAAAAATGCTTACAAGCTTAACATTTTGTTCTATATCTTATATGGTTATTTGCCTAGTGCCCAAGTTTGCAGTATCCTGTAACGAAATGTATCTCCTGATTATTTAACCCCCTTAGGCCAGTCAAACCGTTAAACGGAAGCCCCCTTTGAAACACAGAGCAATTGATTAGGGGAGATTATCCCCTTTGTTTCTCCTTATTGACAGGAGCACTTATGATAATCACGGTCACAAAGGAGGGCTGGTTTCACACAAAGTGCAAAGGCGACAAGGACGCCTAAATTCCTGACACGAATCATCCCTGTATATTTCACATAAGGAATGGTGAGGAACTCCTGTATGTTCTCTGTGCTTCTGCAGAGTTCACCCAGAGGGAACCAAAAGCCCTTTCTTTCACCTCTGGGATCACCACAGGCAAATGACCGTACACGGTATAAAATCCTTCAATGATACAGTCTGAAGACAGCGATTAATTTACAGGGACAGCCCGCAGCGGTGCCCAGTCTGTGGCCACCATGGGCAGGGAGAGCCCCCTGGGCCTAGGCCCGGCCTCAGGGACAGCAGCCCAAAGGCCTTTCCCCAAGGCATGCGGGCTGAAGGGGCAGCCGCAGAGCTGCAGTGAGCAGGGCTGGGGGGCGGGGCCCCGTCACCCCCGTCACCCCCCCCCCCCCCCCCCGTGTCATAGGGCCCCACCCGCCAACGCAGCATCACAATGCTCTGGGGCAGTATAAGGCAGCGTCCTCCCGTGTTCCACTGCCAGAGTGCCCGGCTTTGCCACCAGGACAGAGCTGGCAGCCTGCAGGCAGCCGAGAGGAATTTCCTTGAGGCACCAGTGGAATTACTTGGAGGGGCAGAGAAGGGAAGACTGCCTGAAGCTGCTGGGGCTCTTCTGCTGCAATTGCAGCTCCTGGAGGGGCCACACTCACAGCTTATGGGATGGATGGATGGATGGATGGATGGATGGATGGATGGATGGAAGTCCTGCTTCAGTCCTCGGGGGGCTTGCCGTCCTCATCAGATTCTGGGGAGATAGCGGCAGTAGCCATAGGAAACAGGATGCACAGATGGGCCAGTGGCCTCACCCGGTGCTTTGCAGCTCCCGCTGCCAGGCACGGGAAGGGTTCTTGTCCCTAGGGTTGATCAGGCCAGCAGCATTTTGCTCTTCTTGGAAGCCCCTGAGATGGCTCCAGGTGGAGGCAGAAAAGGCAGTGCCAGTGTCCCCTTGTCCCCTTAGAGGCATAAGCAGCCCGTGGACCAGGAGCCGGGCTTGCTCACATGCTCAGGGAGTAGCCGATCGCCAGCGCTGGGGTCAGGAAGGAATTTTCCCCCGGGGCAGATTGGCACTGGTCCCCGGGTGTTTTTTGCCTTCCTCTGAGCACTGAGCATGACCCCTTGGCAGGGCTCCTCTGGTCCTGGTGCTCTGGGTTATGGCCTGGTGCTCATGCTCCACGAAGGTGGCCCTCGTGTCCTGCAGCTGGTGGGGGAAGGGCTTTTTTCTCCCCAGGGTGGACTAGCAAGTGTCCCCGGGGTTTTTTTGCCTTCCTCCGCAGCCGAGCACAGCCCCTTCATGGGGCTCCTTTGGGCTCCTGTAGCCCAAAGGCAGCGGCTCGTGCTCCACGCAGCTGGCCCTCGTGCCCCGCATCCGGGGGGAGGCAGCCTTCTGCACTCCCAGGGTGGCCCCACTGTGGCCCCGGGACTTGCTGCTGTCCTCTGTAGCACTGAGCACCACCCCCCTGTCAGGTCTTCTCCGGCCCATTCTGGCTGGCTTCTTGCACTGCTCTCACACCACCACAGCACTGCTCTGACAGATTTATCAAAAGAAAATAGAACCTAAACTAAGCTAGATTAAAATTAACTAAGCTAAGCTAGCCTAACCTGAAATAAAGAACTTTGTTTTAAATAAATAACTTTCGTTTCCTTTTATTTATTCATTATTTTATTGGGGTCTTTATGTTATTTTATTTGTATTTAGAAATGCATTGATTTTACTCTTTTATTATTTTCCTTAATTTTACACCTAAATAGTTAAAATACTCTTTCCACCTGTATCCTTTCTGACTTGTGTCTTTGAAAGCGGTTTTGGTGCTGAAACCCCCCTGCCATTTCAGGTAAATAACGGTCTCATCATTATACAACTCGTTGGGAGTGCAGGGAATGGAATGGAATGGAATGGAATGGAATGGAATGGAATGGAATGGAACAGAAGAGCTCCGCTATGTTATGCATATAGTTCTGCATGACAAGCTCTGACGTAGGTCTGAGGGGCTGTCTGCAGTCCCAAGGGAGGCCAGTCCCCCCCCAGGAGACCACTCAGGAAACAAGCCTATGGGAGAGTGACCAGCGGTCATTCTGCATTTCAAGGATTTGCCCAGATGTGCTGGGGGGATTTGTTGCCACTCTCAAAATCTCGGCCCTTCATACAGTACCTTTATGTGATACTTAGCTGAGGGTTTTAAAACTCTTCCACACAACTGAGTCAGTTACTTGTTTTTCCTGAGTGTTGCGGGGAAAAGCTGCTCAGTCCGTGCGCTTTAAACCGAATTGGGATCAAAGCGCTTCATTGAGCTACCAAGAACATGGAAGTAGACAGCAGTCAGTGAAGGGTTGCATTCAAGTTGTAATGCAAGAGGTAACCCCCCAAACTAGACACATGAATGATAACTAAACACAAACAAGTATCTGAACACCCTGTGTAAGAAACGCAGAAGAGATTTCTTAAATCCTTCTTTCCAAGAAAATACCTCACCATAAGCAGCACAGTAGCAAATGCCACTTGCTGTGTTGATAAGTGTTACAAAGATTTACTGCAAACCGGGTTTTTGTCCCAATCGATTTTATTTACAATTGATTAGAAATTTAAAAGAGACAATAAGTAAAACAGCGCTGGGTGCGCAGGGGAGTCTCCGCTCCACCAGCAACGCACAACCGGGATCTTTGGAGTACAGTCTCTTATACTTCTCAGATTTGGGTTTTAGCCAATCTTGTTGTCTTCTTTACCCGAATGTCGACGTGGCCCCTTTCCTTTGTTCTTTTCTTGTTTGCTGGGGTCTTTTTCCGGTGAAGACGTTGCTGAATTTACTTAGTAATGTATTGACAGAAAAATGCTTACAAGCTTAACATTTTGTTCTATATCTTATATGGTTATTTGCCTAGTGCCCAAGTTTGCAGTATCCTGTAACGAAATGTATCTCCTGATTATTTAACCCCCTTAGGCCAGTCAAACCGTTAAACGGAAGCCCCCTTTGAAACACAGAGCAATTGATTAGGGGAGATTATCCCCTTTGTTTCTCCTTATTGACAGGAGCACTTATGATAATCACGGTCACAAAGGAGGGCTGGTTTCACACAAAGTGCAAAGGCGACAAGGACGCCTAAATTCCTGACACGAATCATCCCTGTATATTTCACATAAGGAATGGTGAGGAACTCCTGATGTCTCTGTGCTTTCTGCAGAGTTCACCCAGAGGAACCAAAAGCCCTTTCTTTCACCTCTGGGATCCACCACAGGCAATGACCCGTACCGCGGTATAAATCCTTCAATGATACAGTTCTGAAGACAGCGATTAATTTACAGGACAGCCCGCAGCGGTGGGCCCAGTTCTGTGGCCACCATGGGCAGGGAGAGCCCCCTGGGCCTCGGCCCGGCCTCCAGGGACACAGCCCAAAGGCCTTTCTCCAAGGCCTGCTGGCTAGAGGGGCAGCATCGAGCTGCAGTGAGCAGGCTGGGGGGCGGCCCCGTCACTCCCCGTCACCCCACCCCCCCCCCCCCCCCCCCGTGTCATAGGGCCCCCACCCGCCAACGCAGCATCACATGCTCTGGGGAAGTAATAAGGCAGCGGTCCTCCCGTGTTCCACTGCCAGAGTGGCCCCGTCTTTGCAAACCAGGAACAGAGCGGCAGCCTGCAGGCAGCCGAGCGGAATTTCCTTGGAGGCAACCCAGTGGAATTATTGGAGGCGCAGAGAAGGTAAGACTGCCTGAACTGCTGGGGCTCTTTCTGCTGCAATTGGCATCCTCCTGGAAGGGGCCACTCGGGGACAGCTTATGGGATGGAGGATTTTGGATGATGGATTGATGGATGGCTGGATGGATGATGGAAGTCTTGCTTCAGTCCTCGGTGGCTTGCCGTCCTCATCAGATTCTGTGAGATAGCGGCAGTAGCCATATGAAACAGGATGCACAGCATGGGCCAGTGGCCTCACCCGGTGCTTTGCAGCTCCCGCTGCCAGGCACGGGAAGGGTTCTGTCCCTAGGTTGATCAGGCCAAGCAGCCTTATTGCTCTTCTTTGGAAAGCCCCTGAGATGGCTTCCATGTGGAGGCAGAAAAGGCAGTGACACAGTGTCCCTTGTCCCCTTAGAGCATAAGCAGCCCGTGGACCAGAGCCGGTCGACC